>NC_074702.1:2695590-2833090 GCF_029448725.1 Salvelinus fontinalis | reverse complement strand
CCCTTTCCCTTTCCAACTGACTAGGTATCCCCCTTTCCCTTTACAACTGACTAGGTATCCCCCTTTCCCTTTCCAACTGACTAGGTATCCCCCTTTCCAACTGACTAGGTATCCCCCTTTCCCTTTCCAACTGACTAGGTATCCCCCTTTCCAACTGACTAGGTATCCCCCTTTCCAACTGACTAGGTATCCCCCTTAACAACTGACTAGGTATCCCCCTTTACAACTGACTAGGTATCCCCCTTTCCCTTTACAACTGACTAGGTATCCCCCTTTCCCTTTACAACTGACTAGGTATCCCCCTTTACAACTGACTAGGTATCCCCCTTTCCCTTTCCAACTGACTAGGTATCCCCCTTTCCCTTTCCAACTGACTAGATATCCCCCTTTACAACTGACTAGGTATCCCCCTTTCCCTTTACAACTGACTAGGTATCCCCCTTTCCCTTTACAACTGACTAGGTATCCCCCTTTCCAACTGACTAGATATCCCCCTTTACAACTGACTAGGTATCCCCCTTTCCCTTTACAACTGACTAGGTATCCCCCTTTCCCTTTCCAACTGACTAGATATCCCCCTTTACAACTGACTAGGTATCCCCCTTTACAACTGACTAGGTATCCCCCTTTCCCTTTCCAACTGACTAGGTATCCCCCTTTCCCTTTCCAACTGACTAGATATCCCCCTTTACAACTGACTAGGTATCCCCCTTTACAACTGACTAGGTATCCCCCTTTCCCTTTCCAACTGACTAGGTATCCCCCTTTCCCTTTACAACTGACTAGGTATCCCCCTTTCCCTTTACAACTGACTAGGTATCCCCCTTTCCAACTGACTAGGTATCCCCCTTTACAACTGACTAGGTATCCCCCTTTCCAACTGACTAGGTATCCCCCTTTCCAACTGACTAGGTATCCCCCTTAACAACTGACTAGGTATCCCCCTTTACAACTGACTAGGTATCCCCCTTTCCCTTTCCAACTGACTAGGTATCCCCCCTTTCCCTTTACAACTGACTAGGTATCCCCCTTTCCCTTTCCAACTGACTAGGTATCCCCCTTTCCAACTGACTAGGTATCCCCCTTTCCCTTTCCAACTGACTAGGTATCCCCCTTTCCCTTTCCAACTGACTAGGTATCCCCCTTTCCCTTTACAACTGACTAGGTATCCCCCTTTCCCTTTCCAACTGACTAGGTATCCCCCTTTCCCTTTCCAACTGACTAGGTATCCCCCTTTACAACTGACTAGGTATCCCCCTTTCCAACTGACTAGGTATCCCCCTTTCCAACTGACTAGGTATCCCCCTTTCCCTTTCCAACTGACTAGGTATCCCCCTTTCCCTTTACAACTGACTAGGTATCCCCCTTTCCCTTTCCAACTGACTAGGTATCCCCCTTTCCAACTGACTAGGTATCCCCCTTTCCCTTTCCAACTGACTAGGTATCCCCCTTTCCCTTTCCAACTGACTAGGTATCCCCCTTTCCCTTTCCAACTGACTAGGTATCCCCCTTTCCCTTTCCAACTGACTAGGTATCCCCCTTTCCAACTGACTAGGTATCCCCCTTTCCAACTGACTAGGTATCCCCCTTTACAACTGACTAGGTATCCCCCTTTCCAACTGACTAGGTATCCCCCTTTCCCTTTACAACTGACTAGGTATCCCCCTTTCCCTTTCCAACTGACTAGGTATCCCCCTTTCCCTTTCCAACTGACTAGGTATCCCCCTTTCCAACTGACTAGGTATCCCCCTTTCCAACTGACTAGGTATCCCCCTTTCCAACTGACTAGGTATCCCCCTTTCCAACTGACTAGGTATCCCCCTTTCCAACTGACTAGGTATCCCCCTCTCCAACTGACTAGGTATCCCCCTTTCCAACTGACTAGGTATCCCCCTTTCCCTTTACAACTGACTAGGTATCCCCCTTTCCCTTTCCAACTGACTAGGTATCCCCCTTTCCCTTTACAACTGACTAGGTATCCCCCTTTACAACTGACTAGGTATCCCCCTTTCCAACTGACTAGGTATCCCCCTTTCCCTTTACAACTGACTAGGTATCCCCCTTTACAACTGACTAGGTATCCCCCTTTCCCTTTCCAACTGACTAGATATCCCCCTTTCCCTTTACAACTGACTAGGTATCCCCCTTTCCCTTTCCAACTGACTAGGTATCCCCCTTTACAACTGACTAGGTATCCCCCTTTCCAACTGACTAGGTATCCCCCTCTCCAACTGACTAGGTATCCCCCTTTCCAACTGACTAGGTATCCCCCTTTACAACGGACTAGGTATCCCCCTTAACAACTGACTAGGTATCCCCCTTTACAACTGACTAGGTATCCCCCTTAACAACTGACTAGGTATCCCCCTTAACAACTGACTAGGTATCCTCCTTTCCAACTGACTAGGTATCCCCCTTTACAACTGACTAGGTATCCCCCTTTACAACTGACTAGGTATCCCCCTTTACAACTGACTAGGTATCCCCCTTAACAACTGACTAGGTATCCCCCTTAACAACTGACTAGGTATCCCCCTTTCCCTTTCCAACTGACTAGGTATCCCCTTTCCAACTGACTAGGTATCCCCCTTTACAACTGACTAGGTATCCCCCTTTACAACTGACTAGGTATCCCCCTTTCCAACTGACTAGGTATCCCCCTTTACGACTGACTAGGTATCCCCCTTTACAACTGACTAGGTATCCCCCTTTACAACTGACTAGGTATCCCCCTTTACAACTGACTAGGTATCCCCCTTTCCAACTGACTAGGTATCCCCCTTTCCAACTGACTAGGTATCCCCCTTTACAACTGACTAGGTATCCCCCTTTCCAACTGACTAGGTATCCCCCTTTCCAACTGACTAGGTATCCCCCTTTCCAACTGACTAGGTATCCCCCTTTACAACTGACTAGGTATCCCCCTTTCCCTTTACAACTGACTAGGTATCCCCCTTTACAACTGACTAGGTATCCCCCTTTCGCTTTACAGCTGACTAGGTATCCCCCTTTCGCTTTACAACTGACTAGGTATCCCCCTTAACAACTGACTAGGTATCCCCCTTTCGCTTTACAACTAACTAGGTATCCCCCTTTACAACTGACTAGGTATCCCCCTCTCCAACTGACTAGGTATCCCCCTTTACAACTGACTAGGTATCCCCCTCTCCAACTGACTAGGTATCCCCCTTTACAACTGACTAGGTATCCCCCTTTCCAACTGACTAGGTATCCCCCTTTCCAACTGACTAGGTATCCCCCTTTACAACTGACTAGGTATCCCCCTTTACAACTGACTAGGTATCCCCCTTTACAACTGACTAGGTTTCCCCCTTTCCCTTTACAACTGACTAGGTATCCCCCTTTACAACTGACTAGGTATCCCCCTTTACAACTGACTAGGTTTCCCCCTTTCCCTTTACAACTGACTAGGTATCCCCCTTTACAACTGACTAGGTATCCCCCTTTCCAACTGACTAGGTATCCCCCTTTCCAACTGACTAGGTATCCCCCTTTCCCTTTACAACTGACTAGGTATCCCCCTTTCCAACTGACTAGGTATCCCCCTTTCCAACTGACTAGGTATCCCCCTTTCCCTTTACAACTGACTAGGTATCCCCCTTTCCCTTTACAACTGACTAGGTATCCCCCTTTCCAACTGACTAGGTATCCCCCTTTCCCTTTACAACTGACTAGGTATCCCCCTTTCCCTTTACAACTGACTAGGTATCCCCCTTTCCAACTGACTAGGTATCCCCCTTTACAACTGACTAGGTATCCCCCTTTCCCTTTCCAACTGACTAGGTATCCCCCTTTCCCTTTCCAACTGACTAGGTATCCCCCTTTCCCTTTACAACTGACTAGGTATCCCCCTTTCCCTTTCCAACTGACTAGGTATCCCCCTTTCCCTTTCCAACTGACTAGGTATCCCCCTTTACAACTGACTAGGTATCCCCCTCTCCCTTTACAACTGACTAGGTATCCCCCTTTCCCTTTACAACTGACTAGGTATCCCCCTTTACAACTGACTAGATATCCCCCTTTCCCTTTCCAACTGACTAGGTATCCCCCTTTCCCTTTCCAACTGACTAGGTATCCCCCTTTCCCTTTACAACTGACTAGGTATCCCCCTTTACAACTGACTAGGTATCCCCCTTTACAACTGACTAGATATCCCCCTTTCCCTTTCCAACTGACTAGGTATCCCCCTTTACAACTGACTAGGTATCCCCCTTTCCAACTGACTAGGTATCCCCCTTTCCCTTTCCAACTGACTAGGTATCCCCCTTTCCCTTTCCAACTGACTAGGTATCCCCCTTTCCCTTTCCCTTTCCAACTGACTAGGTATCCCCCTTTCCCTTTCCAACTGACTAGGTATCCCCCTTTCCCTTTACAACTGACTAGGTATCCCCCTTTCCCTTTACAACTGACTAGGTATCCCCCTTTACAACTGACTAGGTATCCCCCTTTCCAACTGACTAGGTATCCCCCTTTACAACTGACTAGGTATCCCCCTTTACAACTGACTAGGTATCCCCCTTTCCAACTGACTAGGTATCCCCCTTTCCCTTTACAACTGACTAGGTATCCCCCTTTACAACTGACTAGGTATCCCCCTTAACAACTGACTAGGTATCCCCCTTAACAACTGACTAGGTATCCCCCTTAACAACTGACTAGGTATCCCCCTTAACAACTGACTAGGTATCCCCCTTTACAACTGACTAGGTATCCCCCTTTACAACTGACTAGGTATCCCCCTTTACGACTGACTAGGTATCCCCCTTTCCAACTGACTAGGTATCCCCCTTTCCAACTGACTAGGTATCCCCCTTAACAACTGACTAGGTATCCCCCTTTCCCTTTACAACTGACTAGGTATCCCCCTTTCCAACTGACTAGGTATCCCCCTTAACAACTGACTAGGTATCCCCCTTAACAACTGACTAGGTATCCCCCTTTCCCTTTCCAACTGACTAGGTATCCCCCTTTACAACTGACTAGGTATCCCCCTTTACAACTGACTAGGTATCCCCCTTTCCCTTTCCAACTGACTAGGTATCCCCCTTTCCCTTTACAACTGACTAGGTATCCCCCTTTCCAACTGACTAGGTATCCCCCTTTCCCTTTCCAACTGACTAGGTATCCCCCTTTCCAACTGACTAGGTATCCCCCTTTCCCTTTACAACTGACTAGGTATCCCCCTTTCCCTTTCCAACTGACTAGGTATCCCCCTTTCCCTTTACAACTGACTAGGTATCCCCCTTTCCCTTTACAACTGACTAGGTATCCCCCTTTCCCTTTCCAACTGACTAGGTATCCCCCTTTCCCTCTCCAACTGACTAGGTATCCCCCTTTCCCTTTACAACTGACTAGGTATCCCCCTTTCCCTTTCCAACTGACTAGGTATCCCCCTTTCCCTTTACAACTGACTAGGTATCCCCCTTTCCAACTGACTAGGTATCCCCCTTTCCAACTGACTAGGTATCCCCCTTTCCCTTTACAACTGACTAGGTATCCCCCTTTCCCTCTCCAACTGACTAGGTATCCCCCTTTACAACTGACTAGGTATCCCCCTTTCCCTCTCCAACTGACTAGGTATCCCCCTTTACAACTGACTAGGTATCCCCCTTTCCCTTTACAACTGACTAGGTATCCCCCTTTCCCTTTCCAACTGACTAGGTATCCCCCTTTCCCTTTACAACTGACTAGGTATCCCCCTTTCCAACTGACTAGGTATCCCCCTTTCCAACTGACTAGGTATCCCCCTTTCCCTTTCCAACTGACTAGGTATCCCCCTTTCCCTTTACAACTGACTAGGTATCCCCCTTTACAACTGACTAGATATCCCCCTTTCCCTTTCCAACTGACTAGATATCCCCCTTTCCCTTTACAACTGACTAGATATCCCCCTTTCCCTTTACAACTGACTAGGTATCCCCCTTTCCCTTTACAACTGACTAGGTATCCCCCTTTACAACTGACTAGATATCCCCCTTTACAACTGACTAGGTATCCCCCTTTCCCTTTCCAACTGACTAGGTATCCCCCTTTCCCTTTCCAACTGACTAGGTATCCCCCTCTCCAACTGACTAGGTATCCCCCTTTCCCTTTACAACTGACTAGGTATCCCCCTTTACAACTGACTAGGTATCCCCCTTTCCCTTTCCAACTGACTAGGTATCCCCCTTTCCAACTGACTAGGTATCCCCCTTTACAACTGACTAGGTATCCCCCTTTCCCTTTACAACTGACTAGGTATCCCCCTTTCCCTTTACAACTGACTAGGTATCCCCCTTTCCAACTGACTAGGTATCCCCCTTTCCCTTTCCAACTGACTAGGTATCCCCCTTTCCCTTTCCAACTGACTAGGTATCCCCCTTTCCAACTGACTAGGTATCCCCCTTAACAACTGACTAGGTATCCCCCTTTCCAACTGACTAGGTATCCCCCTTTCCCTTTACAACTGACTAGGTATCCCCCTTTCCCTTTCCAACTGACTAGGTATCCCCCTTTCCCTTTCCAACTGACTAGGTATCCCCCTTTCCCTTTCCAACTGACTAGGTATCCCCCTTTCCCTTTCCAACTGACTAGGTATCCCCCTTTCCCTTTACAACTGACTAGGTATCCCCCTTTCCAACTGACTAGGTATCCCCCTTTCCCTTAACAACTGACTAGGTATCCCCCTTTCCCTTTCCAACTGACTAGGTATCCCCCTTTCCAACTGACTAGGTATCCCCCTTTCCAACTGACTAGGTATCCCCCTTTCCCTTTACAACTGACTAGGTATCCCCCTTTCCCTTTCCAACTGACTAGGTATCCCCCTTTACAACTGACTAGGTATCCCCCTTTACAACTGACTAGGTATCCCCCTTTCCAACTGACTAGGTATCCCCCTTAACAACTGACTAGGTATCCCCCTTTCCAACTGACTAGGTATCCCCCTTTCCCTTTCCAACTGACTAGGTATCCCCCTTTACAACTGACTAGGTATCCCCCTTTCCCTTTCCAACTGACTAGGTATCCCCCTTTCCCTTTCCAACTGACTAGGTATCCCCCTTTCCCTTTCCAACTGACTAGGTATCCCCCTTTCCAACTGACTAGGTATCCCCCTTTCCCTTTCCAACTGACTAGGTATCCCCCTTTCCCTTTCCAACTGACTAGGTATCCCCCTCTCCAACTGACTAGGTATCCCCTTTTCCCTTTCCAACTGACTAGGTATCCCCCTTTCCAACTGACTAGGTATCCCCTTTACAACTGACTAGGTATCCCCCTTTCCAACTGACTAGGTATCCCCCTTTCCCTTTCCAACTGACTAGGTATCCCCCTTTCCAACTGACTAGGTATCCCCCTTTCCCTTTACAACTGACTAGGTATCCCCCTTTCCCTTTCCAACTGACTAGGTATCCCCCTTTCCAACTGACTAGGTATCCCCCTTTCCAACTGACTAGGTATCCCCCTTAACAACTGACTAGGTATCCCCCTTTCCAACTGACTAGGTATCCCCCTTTCCAACTGACTAGGTATCCCCCTTTCCAACTGACTAGGTATCCCCCTTTCCAACTGACTAGGTATCCCCCTTTCCAACTGACTAGGTATCCCCCTTTCCAACTGACTAGGTATCCCCCTTTCCAACTGACTAGGTATCCCCCTTTCCAACTGACTAGGTATCCCCCTTTCCCTTTCCAACTGACTAGGTATCCCCCTTTCCAACTAACTAGGTATCCCCCTTTCCAACTGACTAGGTATCCCCCTTTCCAACTGACTAGGTATCCCCCTTTCCAACTGACTAGGTATCCCCCTCTCCAACTGACTAGGTATCCCCCTTTCCAACTGACTAGGTATCCCCCTTTCCAACTGACTAGGTATCCCCCTCTCCAACTGACTAGGTATCCCCCTTTCCAACTGACTAGGTATCCCCCTTTGCCCAGTGTGATGTATAACAGACAGACAGAGTGCAAAACACCCCTACACGGGCCCCCTAGCGAGGGGCCTCAATCCAATTTCACCCGTAGTAAACTCCTCCCAGTGGGGTAACTTGGGCCAGATAAACGAACCCCCTTATTGTCACTACTTCACCAGTCTGCTCCGAGTCGCCCCTACCCTCCTCTCCTCCTCCCCTACCCTCCCCTCCCCTCCTCTCCTCCTCCCCTACCCTCCCCTACCCTCCCCTCCCCTCCTCTCCTCCTCCCCTACCCTCCTCTCCTCTCCTCCTCCCCTACCCTCCTCTCCTCCTCCTCTCTCCTCCTCCCCTCCCCTCCCCTCCCCTCCTCTCCTTCTCCCCTACCCTCCTCTCCTCTCCTCCTCCCCTACCCTCCTCTCCTCCTCCTCTCTCCTCCTCCCCTCCCCTCCCCTCCCCTCCTCTCCTTCTCCCCTCTCCTCCTCTCCTACCCCTCCCCTCTTCTCCTCCTCCCCTCCTCCCCCCCCCCCCCTCCCCTCCTCTCCTCCTCCCCTACCCTCCCCTCCTGCACGTCTGGTCGGAGAGAGTGTCTTCCTTGTTTGTGGGTGGGGCCATAGTCCGTGAAGCCAGCCTTCATCGGATCGGTGAGCTGTTTTCCCCAGTAGTACAGCGGAGAGAGAGGAACTACACCGCCAGTCGGATAACGTTACTCACTCTGTCTGAGAATGTACTAGTCTGAAGAAATGGCATGCGGATACACTTTAAAAACAAATCACTTTAACTTGGTAGCAATATGGATTATGTCGTTGTCAAGGGAATGTGAGCTGGTACCGGAGACAGACTCAGGCTGGAAGTTTTGAAGGGCCGATCACGGCGCCTCTTCCCCGGTCCGGTGTTTATTACCGGCGTCCCATTTTCCCGGGTAGCCCCATGCAAAACATAACGGTACCCGGCAGCCCCAACAACAACTCTGATGTCATTTGCTCCTGCAACTGCACCGGCCCCCAACCGGAGGGAATGGAGATATGTAAGTAATATTGTAGTGGAAAACGAAACGCTTTGGAAAACGAAATGTCTGTTGTACTACTGTGATTTATCACTACGTTACATTTTACGCATCGATTATATGTAAACATCGATGTGTTTTTAAACGAGAGGTACACATTGTAGGGGATTATTAAAATACTATTTGATTATGGTTTGGGAACTTTTTATCGGGCAAATATCCGTGTTTGGTTGGTGTTCTGGTGTGTTGGCTGTCAGTCGTTTGCGGTTACGTTACCGTCTTGCTGTCGTCGTTCGGGTAATTGACATAGACTGGCAATCGTTTCTGCCACATACTCCAACACTGTAAAACAGTTTGACGAAATACGCTATGAAGGAAGATAGTTGACAGTTACATGGGGCTTACTGGGTTACGTTGTTACAGACAGTTACATGGGGCTTACTGGGTTACGTTGTTACAGACAGTTACATGGGGCTTACTGGGTTACGTTGTTACAGACAGTTACATGGGGCTTACTGGGTTACGTTGTTACAGACAGTTACATGGGGCTTACTGGGTTACGTTGTTACAGACAGTTACATGGGGCTTACTGGGTTACGTTGTTACAGACAGTTACATGGGGCTTACTGGGTTACGTTGTTACAGACAGTTACATGGGGCTTACTGGGTTACGTTGTTACAGACAGACAGTTACATGGGGCTTACTGGGTTACGTTGTTACAGACAGTTACATGGGGCTTACTGGGTTACGTTGTTACAGACAGTTACATGGGGCTTACTGGGTTACGTTGTTACAGACAGTTACATGGGGCTTACTGGGTTACGTTGTTACAGACAGTTACATGGGGCTTACTGGGTTACGTTGTTACAGACAGTTACATGGGGCTTACTGGGTTACGTTGTTACAGACAGTTACATGGGGCTTACTGGGTTACGTTGTTACAGACAGTTACATGGGGCTTACTGGGTTACGTTGTTACAGACAGTTACATGGGGCTTACTGGGTTACGTTGTTACAGACAGACAGTTACATGGGGCTTACTGGGTTACGTTGTTACAGACAGACAGTTACATGGGGCTTACTGGGTTACGTTGTTACAGACAGTTTCATGGGGCTTACTGGGTTACGTTGTTACAGACAGTTACATGGGGCTTACTGGGTTACGTTGTTACAGACAGTTACATGGGGCTTACTGGGTTACGTTGTTACAGACAGTTACATGGGGCTTACTGGGTTACGTTGTTACAGACAGTTTCATGGGGCTTACTGGGTTACGTTGTTACAGACAGACAGTTACATGGGGCTTACTGGGTTACGTTGTTACAGACAGTTTCATGGGGCTTACTGGGTTACGTTGTTACAGACAGTTACATGGGGCTTACTGGGTTACGTTGTTACAGACAGACAGTTTCATGGGGCTTACTGGGTTACGTTGTTACAGACAGACAGTTTCATGGGGCTTACTGGGTTACGTTGTTACAGACAGTTACATGGGGCTTACTGGGTTACGTTGTTACAGACAGTTACATGGGGCTTACTGGGTTACGTTGTTACAGACAGTTACATGGGCTTACTGGGTTACGTTGTTACAGACAGTTACATGGGGCTTACTGGGTTACGTTGTTACAGACAGACAGTTACATGGGGCTTACTGGGTTACGTTGTTACAGACAGTTACATGGGGCTTACTGGGTTACGTTGTTACAGACAGACAGTTACATGGGGCTTACTGGGTTACGTTGTTACAGACAGTTACATGGGGCTTACTGGGTTACGTTGTTACAGACAGTTACATGGGGCTTACTGGGTTACGTTGTTACAGACAGTTACATGGGGCTTACTGGGTTACGTTGTTACAGACAGACAGTTACATGGGGCTTACTGGGTTACGTTGTTACAGACAGTTACATGGGGCTTACTGGGTTACGTTGTTACAGACAGTTACATGGGGCTTATTGGGTTACGTTGTTACAGACAGACAGCTACATGGGGCTTACTGGGTTACGTTGTTACAGACAGACAGTTACATGGGGCTTACTGGGTTACGTTGTTACAGACAGTTACATGGGGCTTACTGGGTTACGTTGTTACAGACAGTTACATGGGGCTTACTGGGTTACGTTGTTACAGACAGTTACATGGGGCTTACTGGGTTACATTGTTACAGACAGTTACATGGGGCTTACTGGGTTACGTTGTTACAGACAGACAGTTACATGGGGCTTACTGGGTTACGTTGTTACAGACAGTTACATGGGGCTTACTGGGTTACGTTGTTACAGACAGACAGTTACATGGGGCTTACTGGGTTACGTTGTTACAGACAGTTACATGGGGCTTACTGGGTTACGTTGTTACAGACAGTTACATGGGGCTTACTGGGTTAAGTTGTTACAGACAGTTTCATGGGGCTTACTGGGTTACGTTGTTACAGACAGACAGTTACATGGGGCTTACTGGGTTACGTTGTTACAGACAGTTACATGGGGCTTACTGGGTTACGTTGTTACAGACAGTTTCATTGGGCTTACTGGGTTACGTTGTTACAGACAGTTACATGGGGCTTACTGGGTTACGTTGTTACAGACAGTTACATGGGGCTTACTGGGTTACGTTGTTACAGACAGACAGTTACATGGGGCTTACTGGGTTACGTTGTTACAGACAGTTACATGGGGCTTACTGGGTTACGTTGTTACAGACAGTTACATGGGGCTTACTGGGTTACGTTGTTACAGACAGTTACATGGGGCTTACTGGGTTACGTTGTTACAGACAGACAGTTACATGGGGCTTACTGGGTTACGTTGTTACAGACAGTTACATGGGGCTTACTGGGTTACGTTGTTACAGACAGACAGTTACATGGGGCTTACTGGGTTACGTTGTTACAGACAGTTACATGGGGCTTACGGGGTTACGTTGTTACAGACAGTTACATGGGGCTTACTGGGTTACGTTGTTACAGACAGTTACATGGGGCTTACTGGGTTACGTTGTTACAGACAGTTACATGGGGCTTACTGGGTTACGTTGTTACAGACAGTTACATGGGGCTTACTGGGTTACGTTGTTACAGACAGACAGTTACATGGGGCTTACTGGGTTACGTTGTTACAGACAGTTACATGGGGCTTACTGGGTTACGTTGTTACAGACAGTTACATGGGGCTTACTGGGTTACGTTGTTACAGACAGTTACATGGGGCTTACTGGGTTACGTTGTTACAGACAGACAGTTACATGGGGCTTACTGGGTTACGTTGTTACAGACAGTTACATGGGGCTTACTGGGTTACGTTGTTACAGACAGTTTCATGGGGCTTACTGGGTTACGTTGTTACAGACAGTTACATGGGGCTTACTGGGTTACGTTGTTACAGACAGACAGCTACATGGGGCTTACTGGGTTACGTTGTTACAGACAGTTACATGGGGCTTACTGGGTTACGTTGTTACAGACAGACAGTTACATGGGGCTTACTGGGTTACGTTGTTACAGACAGTTACATGGGGCTTACTGGGTTACGTTGTTACAGACAGTTTCATGGGGCTTACTGGGTTACGTTGTTACAGACAGTTACATGGGGCTTACTGGGTTACGTTGTTACAGACAGTTACATGGGGCTTACTGGGTTACGTTGTTACAGACAGACAGTTACATGGGGCTTACTGGGTTACGTTGTTACAGACAGTTACATGGGGCTTACTGGGTTACGTTGTTACAGACAGTTTCATGGGGCTTACTGGGTTACGTTGTTACAGACAGACAGTTACATGGGGCTTACTGGGTTACGTTGTTACAGACAGTTACATGGGGCTTACTGGGTTACGTTGTTACAGACAGTTACATGGGGCTTACTGGGTTACGTTGTTACAGACAGACAGTTAGATGGGGCTTACTGGGTTACGTTGTTACAGACAGACAGCTACATGGGGCTTACTGGGTTACGTTGTTACAGACAGTTACATGGGGCTTACTGGGTTACGTTGTTACAGACAGACAGTTTCATGGGCTTACTGGGTTACGTTGTTACAGACAGTTACATGGGGCTTACTGGGTTACGTTGTTACAGACAGTTTCATGGGGCTTACTGGGTTACGTTGTTACAGACAGTTACATGGGGCTTACTGGGTTACGTTGTTGTGTTGAGATGCTGTTTGAATGGAATGTAGATGCTCATTACAGATCATTATCAGCTGATTTCATTACAGAAGACTAGATAGACCGTTACATTGTGACAGACAGACAGACAGACAGACCGTTACATTGTGACAGACAGACAGACAGACAGACCGTTACATTGTGTTGTGTGACAGACAGACAGACAGTTGTGTGACAGACAGACAGACAGACAGACAGACAGACAGACAGACAGACAGACAGTTACAGTGTGACAGACAGACAGACAGACAGACAGACAGACAGACAGACAGACAGTTAGTGTGATGTGTAACAGACAGACAGACAGACAGACAGACAGACAGTTACATTGTGTTGTGTGACAGACAGACAGACAGACAGACAGACAGTTACAGTGTGACAGACAGACAGTTACAGTGTGACAGACAGACAGACAGACAGACAGTTACAGTGTGTTGTGTAACAGACAGACAGACAGTTATAGTGTGTTGTGTAACCGACAGACAGACAGACGGGTAGTGTTACAGTGTGATGTGTTATTTCCCCTGGGACCAGGGCCAGACAGACAGACAGACAGACAGACAGACAGACGGGTAGTGTTACAGTGTGATGTGTCATTTCCCCTGGGACCAGGGCCAGACAGACAGACAGACAGACAGACAGACAGACAGACAGACAGATGGGTAGTGTTACAGTGTGATGTGTCATTTCCCCTGGGACCAGGGCCAGACAGACAGACAGACAGACAGACAGACAGTTACAGTGTGTTGTGTGACAGACAGACAGACAGACAGACAGACAGACAGACAGACAGACAGTTACAGTGTGATGTGTCATTTCCCCTGGGACCAGGGCCAGACAGACAGACAGACAGACAGACAGACAGACGGGTAGTGTTACAGTGTGATGTGTCATTTCCCCTGGGACCAGGGCCAGACAGACAGACAGACAGACAGACAGACAGACAGACAGACAGACAGACAGACGGGTAGTGTTACAGTGTGATGTGTCATTTCCCCTGGGACCAGGGCCAGACAGACAGACAGACAGACAGACAGACAGACAGACAGACAGACAGACGGGTAGTGTTACAGTGTGATGTGTCATTTCCCCTGGGACCCAGGGCCAGACAGACAGACAGACAGACAGACAGATGGGTAGTGTTACAGTGTGATGTGTCATTTCCCCTGGGACCCAGGGCCAGACAGACAGACAGACAGACAGACAGACAGACAGACAGACAGACAGACGGGTAGTGTTACAGTGTGATGTGTCATTTCCCCTGGGACCAGGGCCAGACAGACAGACAGACAGACAGACAGACAGACAGACGGGTAGTGTTACAGTGTGATGTGTCATTTCCCCTGGGACCCAGGGCCAGACAGACAGACAGACAGACAGACAGACAGACGGGTAGTGTTACAGTGTGATGTGTCATTTCCCCTGGGACCCAGGGCCAGACAGACAGACAGACAGACAGACAGACAGACAGACAGACAGACAGACAGACAGACGGGTAGTGTTACAGTGTGATGTGTCATTTCCCCTGGGACCCAGGGCCAGACAGACAGACAGACAGACAGACGGGTAGTGTTACAGTGTGATGTGTCATTTCCCCTGGGACCCAGGGCCAGACAGACAGACAGACAGACAGACAGACAGACAGACAGACAGACAGACGGGTAGTGTTACAGTGTGATGTGTCATTTCCCCTGGGACCAGGGCCAGACAGACAGACAGACAGACAGACAGACAGACAGACAGACAGACAGACGGGTAGTGTTACAGTGTGATGTGTCATTTCCCCTGGGACCCAGGGCCAGACAGACAGACAGACAGACAGACAGACAGACAGACAGACAGACAGACGGGTAGTGTTACAGTGTGATGTGTCATTTCCCCTGGGACCCAGGGCCAGACAGACAGACAGACAGACAGACAGACAGACAGACAGACAGACGGGTAGTGTTACAGTGTGATGTGTCATTTCCCCTGGGACCCAGGGCCAGACAGACAGACAGACAGACAGACAGACAGACAGACAGACAGACAGACAGACAGACAGACAGACAGACAGACAGACGGGTAGTGTTACAGTGTGATGTGTCATTTCCCCTGGGACCCAGGGCCAGACAGACAGACAGACAGACAGACAGACGGGTAGTGTTACAGTGTGATGTGTCATTTCCCCTGGGACCCAGGGCCAGACAGACAGACAGACAGACAGACAGACAGACAGACGGGTAGTGTTACAGTGTGATGTGTCATTTCCCCTGGGACCCAGGGCCAGACAGACAGACAGACAGACAGACAGACAGACAGACAGACAGACGGGTAGTGTTACAGTGTGATGTGTCATTTCCCCTGGGACCCAGGGCCAGACAGCGACACAACGCGTAAAGGAAGGCAGCAGGATATATTAGATGGTGATTGGCTGGGATGAACTGACGCCATCATGTATCTATAAGACCACTGTCTGCTACGGTCTGTCTGGTCTGCTGCTCCATGTCATCTTGCCAGGAAAGGACACAATGAAGTCTAACATAGCTAGTTGAGAATAAATAGACCATAGATAATGTTTGTTGTTGTTGTGCATCCTTCAATAGCAGGAAGTCTCCTGTTTGTTGACGTGTCTTCTGTTGTCAAGCAGCCATCACCTGTAGACCAGGTCCTCTGGTGTCTTCTGTTGTCAGGCAGCCATCACCTGTAGACCAGGTCCTCTGGTGTCTTCTGTTGTCAGACAGCCATCATCTGTAGACCAGGTCCTCTGGTGTCTTCTGTTGTCAAGCAGCCATCACCTGTAGACCAGGTCCTCTGGTGTCTTCTGTTGTCAGGCAGCCATCACCTGTAGACCAGGTCCTCTGGTGTCTTCTGTTGTCAGGCAGCCATCACCTGTAGACCAGGTCCTCTGGTGTCTTCTGTTGTCAGGCAGCCATCACCTGTAGACCACGTCCTCTGGTGTCTTCTGTTGTCAGACAGCCATCACCTGTAGACCAGGTCCTCTGGTGTCTTCTGTTGTCAGACAGCCATCATCTGTAGACCAGGTCCTCTGGTGTCTTCTGTTGTCAAGCAGCCATCACCTGTAGACCAGGTCCTCTGGTGTCTTCTGTTGTCAGGCAGCCATCACCTGTAGACCAGGTCCTCTGGTGTCTTCTGTTGTCAAGCAGCCATCACCTGTAGACCACGTCCTCTGGTGTCTTCTGTTGTCAAGCAGCCATCACCTGTAGACCAGGTCCTCTGGTGTCTTCTGTTGTCAGACAGCCATCACCTGTAGACCAGGTCCTCTGGTGTCTTCTGTTGTCAAGCAGCCATCACCTGTAGACCAGGTCCTCTGGTGTCTTCTGTTGTCAGACAGCCATCACCTGTAGACCAGGTCCTCTGGTGTCTTCTGTTGTCAGACAGCCATCACCTGTAGACCAGGTCCTCTGGTGTCTTCTGTTGTCAAGCAGCCATCACCTGTAGACCAGGTCCTCTGGTGTCTTCTGTTGTCAGGCAGCCATCACCTGTAGACCACGTCCTCTGGTGTCTTCTGTTGTCAGACAGCCATCACCTGTAGACCACGTCCTCTGGTGTCTTCTGTTGTCAGGCAGCCATCACCTGTAGACCACGTCCTCTGGTGTCTTCTGTTGTCAGGCAGCCATCACCTGTAGACCACGTCCTCTGGTGTCTTCTGTTGTCAAGCAGCCATCACCTGTAGACCACGTCCTCTGGTGTCTTCTGTTGTCAAGCAGCCATCACCTGTAGACCACGTCCTCTGGTGTCTTCTGTTGTCAGACAGCCATCACCTGTAGACCACGTCCTCTGGTGTCTTCTGTTGTCAGACAGCCATCACCTGTAGACCACGTCCTCTGGTGTCTTCTGTTGTCAGACAGCCATCACCTGTAGACCACGTCCTCTGGTGTCTTCTGTTGTCAGACAGCCATCACCTGTAGACCAGGTCCTCTGGTGTCTTCTGTTGTCAGACAGCCATCACCTGTAGACCACGTCCTCTGGTGTCTTCTGTTGTCAGACAGCCATCACCTGTAGACCAAGTCCTCTGGTGTCTTCTGTTGTCAGACAGCCATCATCTGTAGACCAGGTCCTCTGGTGTCTTCTGTTGTCAAGCAGCCATCACCTGTAGACCAGGTCCTCTGGTGTCTTCTGTTGTCAGGCAGCCATCACCTGTAGACCAGGTCCTCTGGTGTCTTCTGTTGTCAAGCAGCCATCACCTGTAGACCACGTCCTCTGGTGTCTTCTGTTGTCAGACAGCCATCACCTGTAGACCACGTCCTCTGGTGTCTTCTGTTGTCACACAGCCATCACCTGTAGACCAGGTCCTCTGGTGTCTTCTGTTGTCAGACAGCCATCACCTGTAGACCAGGTCCTCTGGTGTCTTCTGTTGTCAGGCAGCCATCACCTGTAGACCAGGTCCTCTGGTGTCTTCTGTTGTCAAGCAGCCATCACCTGTAGACCAGGTCCTCTGGTGTCTTCTGTTGTCAAGCAGCCATCACCTGTAGACCAGGTCCTCTGGTGTCTTCTGTTGTCAAGCAGCCATCACCTGTAGACCACGTCCTCTGGTGTCTTCTGTTGTCAGACAGCCATCACCTGTAGACCACGTCCTCTGGTGTCTTCTGTTGTCAAGCAGCCATCACCTGTAGACCAGGTCCTCTGGTGTCTTCTGTTGTCAAGCAGCCATCACCTGTAGACCACGTCCTCTGGTGTCTTCTGTTGTCAGACAGCCATCATCTGTAGACCACGTCCTCTGGTGTCTTCTGTTGTCAGGCAGCCATCACCTGTAGACCACGTCCTCTGGTGTCTTCTGTTGTCATGCAGCCATCACCTGTAGACCAGGTCCTCTGGTGTCTTCTGTTGTCAAGCAGCCATCACCTGTAGACCACGTCCTCTGGTGTCTTCTGTTGTCAGACAGCCATCACCTGTAGACCACGTCCTCTGGTGTCTTCTGTTGTCAAGCAGCCATCACCTGTAGACCAGGTCCTCTGGTGTCTTCTGTTGTCAAGCAGCCATCACCTGTAGACCACGTCCTCTGGTGTCTTCTGTTGTCAGGCAGCCATCACCTGTAGACCACGTCCTCTGGTGTCTTCTGTTGTCAAGCAGCCATCACCTGTAGACCACGTCCTCTGGTGTCTTCTGTTGTCAGGCAGCCATCACCTGTAGACCAGGTCCTCTGGTGTCTTCTGTTGTCAGGCAGCCATCACCTGTAGACCAGGTCCTCTGGTGTCTTCTGTTGTCACACAGCCATCACCTGTAGACCACGCCCTCTGGTGTCAGACAGCCATCACCTGTAGACCAGGTCCTCTGGTGTCTTCTGTTGTCAGACAGCCATCACCTGTAGACCAGGTCCTCTGGTGTCTTCTGTTGTCAAGCAGCCATCACCTGTAGACCACGTCCTCTGGTGTCTTCTGTTGTCAGACAGCCATCACCTGTAGACCACGTCCTCTGGTGTCTTCTGTTGTCAGACAGCCATCACCTGTAGACCACGTCCTCTGGTGTCTTCTGTTGTCAGGCAGCCATCACCTGTAGACCAGGTCCTCTGGTGTCTTCTGTTGTCAGACAGCCATCACCTGTAGACCAGGTCCTCTGGTGTCTTCTGTTGTCAGACAGCCATCACCTGTAGACCAGGTCCTCTGGTGTCTTCTGTTGTCAGACAGCCATCACCTGTAGACCAGGTCCTCTGGTGTCTTCTGTTGTCAGACAGCCATCACCTGTAGACCAGGTCCTCTGGTGTCTTCTGTTGTCAGACAGCCATCACCTGTAGACCAGGTCCTCTGGTGTCTTCTGTTGTCAGACAGCCATCACCTGTAGACCACGTCCTCTGGTGTCTTCTGTTGTCAGACAGCCATCACCTGTAGACCAGGTCCTCTGGTGTCTTCTGTTGTCAGACAGCCATCACCTGTAGACCAGGTCCTCTGGTGTCTTCTGTTGTCAGACAGCCATCACCTGTAGACCAGGTCCTCTGGTGTCTTCTGTTGTCAGACAGCCATCACCTGTAGACCAGGTCCTCTGGTGTCTTCTGTTGTCAGACAGCCATCACCTGTAGACCACGTCCTCTGGTGTCTTCTGTTGTCAGACAGCCATCACCTGTAGACCAGGTCCTCTGTTGTCAGACAGCCATCACCTGTAGACCAGGTCCTCTGGTGTCTTCTGTTGTCAGACAGCCATCACCTGTAGACCACGTCCTCTGGTGTCTTCTGTTGTCAGACAGCCATCACCTGTAGACCAGGTCCTCTGGTGTCTTCTGTTGTCAGGCAGCCATCACCTGTAGACCAGGTCCTCTGGTGTCTTCTGTTGTCAGACAGCCATCATCTGTAGACCAGGTCCTCTGGTGTCTTCTGTTGTCAGGCAGCCATCACCTGTAGACCAGGTCCTCTGGTGTCTTCTGTTGTCAGACAGCCATCACCAGTAGACCAGGTCCTCTGGTGTCTTCTGTTGTCAGACAGCCATCACCTGTAGACCAGGTCCTCTGGTGTCTTCTGTTGTCAGACAGCCATCACCTGTAGACCAGGTCCTCTGGTGTCTTCTGTTGTCAGACAGCCATCACCTGTAGACCAGGTCCTCTGGTGTCTTCTGTTGTCAGACAGCCATCACCTGTAGACCAGGTCCTCTGGTGTCTTCTGTTGTCAGGCAGCCATCACCTGTAGACCAGGTCCTCTGGTGTCTTCTGTTGTCAGGCAGCCATCACCTGTAGACCAAGTCCTCTGGTGTCTTCTGTTGTCAGACAGCCATCACCTGTAGACCAGGTCCTCTGGTGTCTTCTGTTGTCAGACAGCCATCACCTGTAGACCAGGTCCTCTGGTGTCTTCTGTTGTCAGACAGCCATCACCTGTAGACCAGGTCCTCTGGTGTCTTCTGTTGTCAGACAGCCATCACCTGTAGACCACGTCCTCTGGTGTCTTCTGTTGTCAGACAGCCATCACCTGTAGACCACGTCCTCTGGTGTCTTCTGTTGTCAGGCAGCCATCACCTGTAGACCAGGTCCTCTGGTGTCTTCTGTTGTCAGACAGCCATCATCTGTAGACCAGGTCCTCTGGTGTCTTCTGTTGTCAGACAGCCATCACCTGTAGACCAGGTCCTCTGGTGTCTTCTGTTGTCAGACAGCCATCACCAGTAGACCAGGTCCTCTGGTGTCTTCTGTTGTCAGACAGCCATCACCTGTAGACCAGGACCTCTGGTGTCTTCTGTTGTCAGACAGCCATCACCTGTAGACCAGGTCCTCTGGTGTCTTCTGTTGTCAGACAGCCATCACCTGTAGACCAGGTCCTCTGGTGTCTTCTGTTGTCAGACAGCCATCACCTGTAGACCAGGTCCTCTGGTGTCTTCTGTTGTCAGACAGCCATCACCTGTAGACCAGGTCCTCTGGTGTCTTCTGTTGTCAGGCAGCCATCACCTGTAGACCAAGTCCTCTGGTGTCTTCTGTTGTCAGACAGCCATCACCTGTAGACCAGGTCCTCTGGTGCCTTCTATTGTCAGACAGCCATCACCTGTAGACCAGGTCCTCTGGTGTCTTCTGTTGTCAGACAGCCATCACCTGTAGACCAGGTCCTCTGGTGTCTTCTGTTGTCAGACAGCCATCACCTGTAGTGATGGCTGCTTTATGACTGTTTCAATGCATTGGTTAAGTGTGCTTTACTTTTCTACTTTTACATGGCATCTTGGGTGTGAAAAAAATACGTGGTAGAAATAAGTTCCAATAAGTCACATTTTTGATCCCTCACTCCCCTGTCCAATATTAGTTAGGATCCCTCACTCCCATACCAATATTAGTTAGGATCCCTCACTCCCATACCAATATCAGTTAGGATCCCTCACTCCCATACCAATATTAGTTAGGATCCCTCACTCCCCTGTCCAATATTAGTTAGGATCCCTCACTCCCATACCAATATTAGTTAGGATCCCTCACTCCCATACCAATATTAGTTAGGATCCCTCACTCCCCTACCAATATTAGTTAGGATCCCTCACTCCCTGTCCAATATTAGTAAGGATCCCTCACTCCCATACCAATATTAGTTAGGATCCCTCACTCCTCTGTCCAATATTAGTTAGGATCCCTCACTACCATACCAATATTAGTTAGGATCCCTCACTGAGGGAACTACATTTAGCCAGCCAGTCAGTCAGTCAGTCAGCTGAGGGAATTACGTTCAGCCAGTCAGCTGAGGGAACTGCAGTCAGCCAGCCAGTCAGCTGAGGGAACTACATTCAGCCAGCCAGTCAGCTGAGGGAACTACCTTCAGTCAGTCAGCTGAGGGAACTACATTCAGCCAGCCAGTCAGCTGAGGGAACTGCAGTCAGCCAGCCAGTCAGCTGAGGGAACTACATTCAGCCAGCCAGTCAGCTGAGGGAACTACCTTCAGTCAGTCAGCTGAGGGAACTACATTCAGTCAGTCAGCTGAGGGAACTACATTCAGCCAGGCAGTCAGCTGAGGGAACTACAGGCAGCCAGCCAGTCAGCTGAGGGAACTACATTGTCAGCCAGCCAGTCAGCTGAGGGAACTACATTGTCAGCCAGTCAGCTGAGGGAATTACATTCAGCCAGCCAGTCAGCTGAGGGAACTACAGTCAGCCAGCCAGTCAGCTGAGGGAACTACATTCAGCCAGTCAGTCAGCTGAGGGAACTACATTCAGTCAGTCAGTCAGCTGAGGGAACTACATTCAGTCAGTCAGCTGAGGGAACTACATTCAGCCAGTCAGTCAGCTGAGGGAACTACATTCAGCCAGCCAGTCAGCTGAGGGAACTACATTCAGCCAGCCAGTCAGCTGAGGGAACTACATTCAGCCAGTCAGTCAGCTGAGGGAACTACATTCAGCCAGCCAGTCAGCTGAGGGAACTACAGTCAGCCAGCCAGTCAGCTGAGGGAACTACATTCAGCCAGCCAGTCAGCTGAGGGAACTACATTCAGCCAGTCAGCTGAGGGAACTACATTCAGCCAGTCAGCTGAGGGAACTACATTCAGCCAGTCAGCTGAGGGAACTACAGTCAGCCAGCCAGTCAGCTGAGGGAACTACATTCAGCCAGCCAGTCAGCTGAGGGAACTACAGTCAGCCAGCCAGTCAGCTGAGGGAACTACATTCAGCCAGCCAGTCAGCTGAGGGAACTACATTCAGCCAGCCAGTCAGCTGAGGGAACTACATTCAGCCAGTCAGCTGAGGGAACTACATTCAGTCAGTCAGCTGAGGGAACTACATTCAGCCAGTCAGCTGAGGGAACTACAGTCAGCCAGCCAGTCAGCTGAGGGAACCACATTCAGCCAGCCAGTCAGCTGAGGGAACTACAGTCAGCCAGCCAGTCAGCTGAGGGAACTACATTCAGCCAGCCAGTCAGCTGAGGGAACTACAGTCAGCCAGCCAGTCAGCTGAGGGAACTACATTCAGCCAGTCAGCTGAGGGAACTACATTCAGCCAGTCAGCTGAGGGAACTACAGTCAGCCAGTCAGTCAGCTGAGGGAACTACATTCAGCCAGCCAGTCAGCTGAGGGAACTACAGTCAGCCAGCCAATCAGCTGAGGGAACTACAGTCAGCCAGCCAATCAGCTGAGGGAACTACAGTCAGCCAGCCAATCAGCTGAGGGAACTACAGTCAGCCAGCCAATCAGCTGAGGGAACTACAGTCAGCCAGCCAATCAGTGACTGGGGTCCCTCCCTTTGTGTCTGGGTTCCTCACCACCCCCTCTACTTGTCCCCAACATTCCCCTCTGTGTGTGTGTGTGTGGTGTGTGTGTGTGGTGTGTGTGTGTGTGTGTGTGTGTATGGTGTGTGTGTGTGTGTGTGTGTGTGTGTGTGTGTGTGTGGTGTGTGTGACAGGCCATTAGTCAGACTAGAAAGGGGTGTGTGTGTCTGATGTCTCGGAGGGTCAACAGCTATTTACTCTCTAGATGGTCTGTGGTGATAACGCTGTCTGAGGCGATAACGCTGTCTGAGGCGATAACGCTGTCTGAGGCGATAACGCTGTCTGAGGCGATAACGCTGTCTGAGGCGATAACGCTGTCTGAGGCGATAACGCTGTCTGAGGCGATAACGCTGTCTGAGGCGATAACGCTGTCTGAGGCGATAACGCTGTCTGAGGCGATAACGCTGTCTGAGGCGATAACGCTGTCTGAGGCGATAACGCTGTCTGAGGCGATAACGCTGTCTGAGGCGATAACGCTGTCTGAGGCGATAACGCTGTCTGAGGCGATAACGCTGTCTGAGGCGATAACGCTGTCTGAGGCGATAACGCTGTCTGAGGCGATAACGCTGTCTGAGGCGATAACGCTGTCTGAGGCGATAACGCTGTCTGAGGCGATAACGCTGTCTGAGGCGATAACGCTGTCTGAGGCGATAACGCTGTCTGAGGCGATAACGCTGTCTGAGGCGATAACGCTGTCTGAGGCGATAACGCTGTCTGAGGCGATAACGCTGTCTGAGGCGATAACGCTGTCTGAGGCGATAACGCTGTCTGAGGCGATAACGCTGTCTGAGGCGATAACGCTGTCTGAGGCGATAACGCTGTCTGAGGCGATAACGCTGTCTGAGGCGATAACGCTGTCTGAGGCGATAACGCTGTCCGAGGCGATAACGCTGTCCGAGGCGATAACGCTGTCCGAGGCGATAACGCTGTCCGAGGCGATAACGCTGTCCGAGGCGATAACGCTGTCCGAGGGGATAACGCTGTCTGAGGTGATAACGCTGTAACGCTGTCTGAGGTGATAACGCTGTCTGAGGTGATAACGCTGTCTGAGGTGATAACGCTGTCTGAGGTGATAACGCTGTCTGAGGTGATAACGCTGTAACGCTGTCTGAGGCGATAACGCTGTCTGAGGTGATAACGCTGTCTGAGGTGATAACGCTGTAACGCTGTCTGAGGTGATAACGCTGTCTGAGGCGATAACGCTGTCTGAGGTGATAACGCTGTCTGAGGCGATAACGCTGTCTGAGGTGATAACGCTGTCTGAGGCGATAACGCTGTCTGAGGTGATAACGCTGTAACGCTGTCTGAGGCGATAACGCTGTCTGAGGCGATAACGCTGTCTGAGGCGATAACGCTGGCTGAGGCGATAACGCTGTCTGAGGCGATAACGCTGTCTGAGGTGATAACGCTGTCTGAGGCGATAACGCTGTCTGAGGCGATAACGCTGTCTGAGGCGATAACGCTGTCTGAGGCGATAACGCTGTCTGAGGCGATAACGCTGTCTGAGGCGATAACGCTGTCTGAGGTGATAACGCTGTCTGAGGTGATAACGCTGTCTGAGGTGATAACGCTGTCTGAGGTGATAACGCTGTCTGAGGTGATAACGCTGTCTGAGGTGATAACGCTGTCTGAGGTGATAACGCTGTCTGAGGTGATAACGCTGTCTGAGGTGATAACGCTGTCTGAGGTGATAACGCTGTCTGAGGTGATAACGCTGTAACGCTGCCTGAGGTGATAACGCTGTCTGAGGTGATAACGCTGTCTGAGGTGATAACGCTGTCTGAGGTGATAACGCTGTCTGAGGTGATAACGCTGTCTGAGGCGATAACGCTGTCTGAGGCGATAACGCTGTCTGAGGCGATAACGCTGTCTGAGGCGATAACGCTGTCTGAGGCGATAACGCTGTCTGAGGCGATAACGCTGTCTGAGGCGATAACGCTGTCTGAGGCGATAACGCTGTCTGAGGCGATAACGCTGTCTGAGGCGATAACGCTGTCTGAGGCGATAACGCTGTCTGAGGCGATAACGCTGTCTGAGGCGATAACGCTGTCTGAGGCGATAACGCTGTCTGAGGCGATAACGCTGTCTGAGGCGATAACGCTGTCTGAGGCGATAACGCTGTCTGAGGCGATAACGCTGTCTGAGGCGATAACGCTGTCTGAGGCGATAGCGCTGTCTGAGGCGATAACGCTGTCTGAGGCGATAACGCTGTCTGAGGCGATAACGCTGTCTGAGGCGATAACGCTGTCTGAGGCGATAACGCTGTCTGAGGCGATAACGCTGTCTGAGGCGATAACGCTGTCTGAGGTGATAACGCTGTCTGAGGCGATAACGCTGTAACGCTGTCCGAGGTGATAACGCTGTCTGAGGCGATAACGCTGTCTGAGGCGATAACGCTGTCTGAGGCGATAACGCTGTCTGAGGTGATAACGCTGTCTGAGGTGATAACGCTGTCTGAGGCGATAACGCTGTCTGAGGCGATAACGCTGTCTGAGGCGATAACGCTGTCTGAGGCGATAACGCTGTCTGAGGCGATAACGCTGTCTGAGGCGATAACGCTGTCTGAGGTGATAACGCTGTCTGAGGCGATAACGCGGTCTGAGGCGATAACGCGGTCTGAGGCGATAACGCTGTCTGAGGCGATAACGCTGGCTGAGGCGATAACGCTGTCTGAGGCGATAACGCTGTCTGAGGCGATAACGCTGTCTGAGGCGATAACGCTGTCTGAGGCGATAACGCTGTCTGAGGCGATAACGCTGTCTGAGGCGATAACGCTGTCTGAGGCGATAACGCTGTCTGAGGCGATAACGCTGTCTGAGGCGATAACGCTGTCTGAGGGGATAACGCTGTCTGAGGTGATAACGCTGTCTGAGGTGATAACGCTGTCTGAGGCGATAACGCTGTCTGAGGCGATAACGCTGTCTGAGGCGATAACGCTGTCTGAGGCGATAACGCTGTCTGAGGCGATAACGCTGTCTGAGGCGATAACGCTGTCTGAGGCGATAACGCTGTCTGAGGCGATAACGCTGTCTGAGGCGATAACGCTGTCTGAGGCGATAACGCTGTCTGAGGCGATAACGCTGTCTGAGGCGATAACGCTGTCTGAGGCGATAACGCTGTCTGAGGCGATAACGCTGTCTGAGGCGATAACGCTGTCTGAGGCGATAACGCTGTCTGAGGCGATAACGCGGTCTGAGGCGATAACGCGGTCTGAGGCGATAACGCTGTCTGAGGCGATAACGCTGTCTGAGGCGATAACGCTGTCTGAGGCGATAACGCTGTCTGAGGCGATAACGCTGTCTGAGGCGATAACGCTGTCTGAGGCGATAACGCTGTCTGAGGCGATAACGCTGTCTGAGGCGATAACGCTGTCTGAGGCGATAACGCTGTCTGAGGCGATAACGCTGTCTGAGGCGATAGCGCTGTCTGAGGCGATAGCGCTGTCTGAGGCGATAACGCTGTAACGCTGTCCGAGGCGATAACACTGTCTGAGGTGATAACGCTGTCTGAGGTGATAACGCTGTCTGAGGCGATAACGCTGTAACGCTGTCCGAGGTGATAACGCTGTCTGAGGCGATAACGCTGTCTGAGGCGATAACGCTGTCTGAGGCGATAACGCTGTCTGAGGCGATAACGCTGTCTGAGGCGATAACGCTGTCTGAGGCGATAACGCTGTCTGAGGCGATAACGCTGTCTGAGGCGATAACGCTGTCTGAGGCGATAACGCTGTCCGAGGTGATAACACTGTCTGAGGTGATAACGCTGTCTGAGGTGATAACGCTGTCTGAGGCGATAACGCTGTAACGCTGTCCGAGGTGATAACGCTGTCTGAGGCGATAACGCTGTCTGAGGCGATAACGCTGTCTGAGGTGATAACGCTGTCTGAGGTGATAACGCTGTCTGAGGTGATAACGCTGGCTGAGGCGATAACGCTGTCTGAGGCGATAACGCTGTCTGAGGCGATAACGCTGTCTGAGGCGATAACGCTGTCTGAGGCGATAACGCTGTCTGAGGCGATAACGCTGTCTGAGGCGATAACGCTGTCTGAGGCGATAACGCTGTCTGAGGCGATAACGCTGTCTGAGGCGATAACGCTGTCTGAGGGGATAACGCTGTCCGAGGTGATAACGCTGTCTGAGGTGATAACGCTGTCTGAGGTGATAACGCTGTCTGAGGCGATAACGCTGTCTGAGGCGATAACGCTGTCTGAGGCGATAACGCTGTCTGAGGCGATAACGCTGTCTGAGGCGATAACGCTGTCTGAGGTGATAACGCTGTCTGAGGTGATAACGCTGTCTGAGGTGATAACGCTGTCTGAGGTGATAACGCTGTCTGAGGTGATAGCGCTGTCTGAGGCGATAACGCTGTCTGAGGCGATAACGCTGTATCGCTG
The DNA here is from genome assembly GCF_029448725.1 of Salvelinus fontinalis. NCBI lineage: Eukaryota > Metazoa > Chordata > Actinopteri > Salmoniformes > Salmonidae > Salvelinus > Salvelinus fontinalis. The sequence goes on along the minus strand of NC_074702.1, from coordinate 2,805,976 downwards.
TCCGAGGTGATAACGCTGTCCGAGGCGATAACGCTGTCTGAGGCGATAACGCTGTCTGAGGTGATAACGCTGTCTGAGGCGATAACGCTGTAACGCTGTCTGAGGTGATAACGCTGTCTGAGGCGATAACGCTGTCTGAGGCGATAACGCTGTATGAGGCGATAACGCTGTCTGAGGCGATAACGCTGTCTGAGGCGATAACGCTGTCTGAGGCGATAACGCTGTCTGAGGCGATAACGCTGTCTGAGGCGATAACGCTGTCTGAGGCGATAACGCTGTCCGAGGCGATAACGCTGTCTGAGGTGATAACGCTGTCTGAGGTGATAACGCTGTCTGAGGCGATAACGCTGTCTGAGGCGATAACGCTGTCTGAGGCGATAACGCTGTCTGAGGCGATAACGCTGTCTGAGGCGATAACGCTGTCTGAGGTGATAACGCTGTCTGAGGTGATAACGCTGTCTGAGGTGATAACGCTGTCTGAGGTGATAACGCTGTCTGAGGTGATAGCGCTGTCTGAGGCGATAACGCTGTCTGAGGCGATAACGCTGTATCGCTGTCCGAGGTGATAACGCTGTCCGAGGCGATAACGCTGTCTGAGGCGATAACGCTGTCTGAGGTGATAACGCTGTCTGAGGCGATAACGCTGTAACGCTGTCTGAGGTGATAACGCTGTCTGAGGCGATAACGCTGTCTGAGGCGATAACGCTGTATGAGGCGATAACGCTGTCTGAGGCGATAACGCTGTCTGAGGCGATAACGCTGTCTGAGGCGATAACGCTGTCTGAGGCGATAACGCTGGCTGAGGCGATAACGCTGTCTGAGGCGATAACGCTGTCTGAGGCGATAACGCTGTCTGAGGCGATAACGCTGTCTGAGGCGATAACGCTGTCTGAGGCGATAACGCTGTCCGAGGCGATAACGCTGTCCGAGGCGATAACGCTGTCCGAGGCGATAACGCTGTCCGAGGCGATAACGCTGTCCGAGGCGATAACGCTGTCTGAGGCGATAACGCTGTCTGAGGCGATAGCGCTGTCTGAGGCGATAACGCTGTCTGAGGCGATAACGCTGTCTGAGGCGATAACGCTGTCCGAGGCGATAACGCTGTCTGAGGCGATAACGCTGTCTGAGGCGATAACGCTGTCTGAGGCGATAACGCTGTCTGAGGTGATAACGCTGTCTGAGGCGATAACGCTGTAACGCTGTCCGAGGTGATAACGCTGTCTGAGGCGATAACGCTGTCTGAGGCGATAACGCTGTCTGAGGCGATAACGCTGTCTGAGGCGATAACGCTGTCTGAGGTGATAACGCTGTCTGAGGTGATAACGCTGTCTGAGGTGATAACGCTGTCTGAGGCGATAACGCTGTCTGAGGCGATAACGCTGTCTGAGGTGATAACGCTGTCTGAGGCGATAACGCGGTCTGAGGTGATAACGCTGTCTGAGGCGATAATGCTGTCTGAGGCGATAACGCTGTCTGAGGCGATAACGCTGTCTGAGGCGATAACGCTGTCTGAGGCGATAACGCTGTCTGAGGCGATAACGCTGTCTGAGGCGATAACGCTGTCTGAGGCGATAACGCTGTCTGAGGCGATAACGCTGTCTGAGGTGATAACGCTGTCTGAGGCGATAACGCTGTCTGAGGCGATAACGCTGTCCGAGGTGATAACACTGTCTGAGGTGATAACGCTGTCTGAGGTGATAACGCTGTCTGAGGCGATAACGCTGTAACGCTGTCCGAGGTGATAACGCTGTCTGAGGCGATAACGCTGTCTGAGGCGATAACGCTGTCTGAGGCGATAACGCTGTCTGAGGTGATAACGCTGTCTGAGGTGATAACGCTGTCTGAGGCGATAACGCGGTCTGAGGCGATAACGCTGTCTGAGGTGATAACGCTGTCTGAGGTGATAACGCTGTCTGAGGCGATAACGCTGGCTGAGGCGATAACGCTGGCTGAGGCGATAACGCTGTCTGAGGCGATAACGCTGTCTGAGGCGATAACGCTGTCTGAGGCGATAACGCTGTCTGAGGCGATAACGCTGTCTGAGGCGATAACGCTGTCTGAGGCGATAACGCTGTCTGAGGCGATAACGCTGTCTGAGGGGATAACGCTGTCCGAGGTGATAACGCTGTCCGAGGTGATAACGCTGTCTGAGGCGATAACGCTGTCTGAGGCGATAACGCTGTCTGAGGCGATAACGCTGTCTGAGGCGATAACGCTGTCTGAGGCGATAACGCTGTCTGAGGCGATAACGCTGTCTGAGGCGATAACGCTGTCTGAGGCGATAACGCTGTCTGAGGTGATAACGCTGTCTGAGGTGATAACGCTGTCTGAGGTGATAGCGCTGTCTGAGGCGATAACGCTGTCTGAGGCGATAACGCTGTCTGAGGCGATAACGCTGTATCGCTGTCCGAGGTGATAACGCTGTCCGAGGTGATAACGCTGTCTGAGGCGATAACGCTGTCTGAGGTGATAACGCTGTCTGAGGCGATAACGCTGTAACGCTGTCTGAGGTGATAACGCTGTCTGAGGTGATAACGCTGTCTGAGGTGATAACGCTGTCTGAGGCGATAACGCTGTATGAGGCGATAACGCTGTCTGAGGCGATAACGCTGTCTGAGGCGATAACGCTGTCTGAGGCGATAACGCTGTCTGAGGCGATAACGCTGTCTGAGGCGATAACGCTGTCTGAGGCGATAACGCTGTCTGAGGCGATAACGCTGTCCGAGGCGATAACGCTGTCTGAGGCGATAACGCTGTCTGAGGCGATAACGCTGTCCGAGGCGATAACGCTGTCCGAGGCGATAACGCTGTCCGAGGCGATAACGCTGTCTGAGGCGATAACGCTGTCCGAGGCGATAACGCTGTCCGAGGCGATAACGCTGTCTGAGGCGATAACGCTGTCTGAGGCGATAGCGCTGTCTGAGGCGATAACGCTGTCTGAGGCGATAACGCTGTCTGAGGCGATAACGCTGTCCGAGGCGATAACGCTGTCTGAGGCGATAACGCTGTCTGAGGCGATAACGCTGTCTGAGGCGATAACGCTGTCTGAGGTGATAACGCTGTCTGAGGCGATAACGCTGTAACGCTGTCCGAGGTGATAACGCTGTCTGAGGCGATAACGCTGTCTGAGGCGATAACGCTGTCTGAGGCGATAACGCTGTCTGAGGCGATAACGCTGTCTGAGGTGATAACGCTGTCTGAGGTGATAACGCTGTCTGAGGCGATAACGCTGTCTGAGGCGATAACGCTGTCTGAGGCGATAACGCTGTCCGAGGCGATAACGCTGTCTGAGGCGATAACGCTGTCTGAGGCGATAACGCTGTCTGAGGTGATAACGCTGTCTGAGGCGATAACGCGGTCTGAGGTGATAACGCTGTCTGAGGTGATAATGCTGTCTGAGGCGATAACGCTGTCTGAGGCGATAACGCTGTCTGAGGCGATAACGCTGTCTGAGGCCATAACGCTGTCTGAGGCGATAACGCTGTCTGAGGCGATAACGCTGTCTGAGGCCATAACGCTGTCTGAGGCGATAACGCTGTCTGAGGCGATAACGCTGTCTGAGGCGATAACGCTGTCTGAGGCGATAACGCTGTCTGAGGCGATAACGCTGTCTGAGGCGATAACGCTGTCCGAGGCGATAACGCTGTCTGAGGCGATAACGCTGTCTGAGGCGATAACGCTGTCTGAGGTGATAACGCTGTCTGAGGCGATAACGCGGTCTGAGGCGATAACGCTGTCTGAGGCGATAATGCTGTCTGAGGCGATAACGCTGTCTGAGGCGATAACGCTGTCTGAGGCGATAACGCTGTCTGAGGCGATAACGCTGTCTGAGGCGATAACGCTGTCTGAGGCGATAACGCTGTCTGAGGCGATAACGCTGTCTGAGGCGATAACGCTGTCTGAGGCGATAACGCTGTCTGAGGCGATAACGCTGTCTGAGGCGATAACGCTGTCTGAGGCGATAACGCTGTCTGAGGTGATAACGCTGTCTGAGGCGATAACGCTGTCTGAGGCGATAACGCTGTCTGAGGCGATAACGCTGTCTGAGGCGATAACGCTGTCTGAGGGGATAACGCTGTCTGAGGGGATAACGTTGTCTGAGGTGATAACGCTGTCTGAGGTGATAACGCTGTCTGAGGCGATAACGCTGTCTGAGGCGATAACGCTGTCTGAGGCGATAACGCTGTCTGAGGCGATAACGCTGTCTGAGGCGATAACGCTGTCTGAGGCGATAACGCTGTCTGAGGCGATAACGCTGTCTGAGGCGATAACGCTGTCTGAGGCGATAACGCTGTCTGAGGTGATAACGCTGTCTGAGGTGATAACGCTGTCTGAGGTGATAGCGCTGTCTGAGGCGATAACGCTGTCTGAGGTGATAACGCTGTCTGAGGCGATAACGCTGTATCGCTGTCCGAGGTGATAACGCTGTCTGAGGTGATAACGCTGTCTGAGGCGATAACGCTGTCTGAGGTGATAACGCTGTCTGAGGCGATAACGCTGTAACGCTGTCTGAGGTGATAACGCTGCCTGAGGCGATAACGCTGTCTGAGGCGATAACGCTGTCTGAGGTGATAACGCTGTCTGAGGCGATAACGCTGTCTGAGGCGATAACGCTGTCTGAGGCGATAACGCTGTCTGAGGCGATAACGCTGTCTGAGGCGATAACGCTGTCTGAGGCGATAACGCTGTCTGAGGCGATAACGCTGTCTGAGGCGGTAACGCTGTCTGAGGCGATAACGCTGTCTGAGGCGATAACGCTGTCTGAGGCGATAACGCTGTCTGAGACGATAACGCTGTCTGAGGCGATAACGCTGTCTGAGGCGATAACGCTGTCTGAGGCGATAACGCTGTCTGAGGCGATAACGCGGTCTGAGGCGATAACGCGGTCTGAGGCGATAACGCTGTCTGAGGCGATAACGCTGTCTGAGGCGATAACGCTGTCTGAGGCGATAACGCTGTCTGAGGCGATAACGCTGTCTGAGGCGATAACGCTGTATGAGGCGATAGCGCTGTCTGAGGCGATAGCGCTGTCTGAGGCGATAACGCTGTCTGAGGCGATAACGCTGTCTGAGGCGATAACGCTGTAACGCTGTCCGAGGCGATAACACTGTCTGAGGTGATAACGCTGTCTGAGGTGATAACGCTGTCTGAGGCGATAACGCTGTAACGCTGTCCGAGGTGATAACGCTGTCTGAGGCGATAACGCTGTCTGAGGCGATAACGCTGTCTGAGGCGATAACGCTGTCTGAGGCGATAACGCTGTCTGAGGCGATAACGCTGTCTGAGGCGATAACGCTGTCTGAGGCGATAACGCTGTCTGAGGCGATAACGCTGTCTGAGGCGATAACGCTGTCCGAGGCGATAACACTGTCTGAGGTGATAACGCTGTCTGAGGTGATAACGCTGTCTGAGGCGATAACGCTGTAACGCTGTCCGAGGTGATAACGCTGTCTGAGGCGATAACGCTGTCTGAGGCGATAACGCTGTCTGAGGCGATAACGCTGTCTGAGGCGATAACGCTGTCTGAGGCGATAACGCTGTCTGAGGCGATAACGCTGTCTGAGGCGATAACGCTGTCTGAGGCGATAACGCTGTCTGAGGCGATAGCGCTGTCTGAGGCGATAGCGCTGTCTGAGGCGATAACGCTGTCTGAGGCGATAACGCTGTAACGCTGTCCGAGGCGATAACGCTGTCTGAGGTGATAACGCTGTCTGAGGTGATAACGCTGTCTGAGGCGATAACGCTGTAACGCTGTCCGAGGTGATAACGCTGTCTGAGGTGATAACGCTGTCTGAGGTGATAACGCTGTCTGAGGTGATAACGCTGTCTGAGGTGATAACGCTGTCTGAGGCGATAACGCTGTCTGAGGCGATAACGCTGTCTGAGGCGATAACGCTGTCTGAGGCGATAACGCTGTCTGAGGCGATAACGCTGTCTGAGGCGATAACGCTGTCTGAGGCGATAACGCTGTCTGAGGCGATAACGCTGTCTGTCTGAGGCGATAACGCTGTTTGAGGCGATAACGCTGTCTGAGGCGATAACGCTGTCTGAGGCGATAACGCTGTCTGAGGCGATAACGCTGTCTGAGGCGATAACGCTGTCTGAGGCGATAGCGCTGTCTGAGGCGATAGCGCTGTCTGAGGCGATAACGCTGTCTGAGGCGATAACGCTGTAACGCTGTCCGAGGCGATAACGCTGTCTGAGGTGATAACGCTGTCTGAGGTGATAACGCTGTCTGAGGCGATAACGCTGTAACGCTGTCCGAGGTGATAACGCTGTCTGAGGCGATAACGCTGTCTGAGGTGATAACGCTGTCTGAGGTGATAACGCTGTCTGAGGCGATAACGCTGTCTGAGGCGATAACGCTGTCTGAGGCGATAACGCTGTCTGAGGTGATAACGCTGTCTGAGGCGATAACGCGGTCTGAGGTGATAACGCGGTCTGAGGTGATAACGCGGTCTGAGGTGATAACGCGGTCTGAGGTGATAACGCTGTCTGAGGTGATAACGCGGTCTGAGGTGATAACGCTGTCTGAGGTGATAACGCTGTCTGAGGCGATAACGCTGTCTGAGGCGATAACGCTGTCTGAGGCGATAACGCTGTCTGAGGCGATAACGCTGTCTGAGGCGATAACGCTGTCTGAGGCGATAACGCTGTCTGAGTCGATAACGCTGTCCGAGGCGATAACGCTGCCCGAGGCGATAACGCTGCCCGAGGCGATAACGCTGCCCGAGGCGATAACGCTGCCCGAGGCGATAACGCTGTCCGAGGCGATAACGCTGTCCGAGGCGATAACGCTGTCCGAGGCGATAACGCTGTCCGAGGCGATAACGCTGTCCGAGGCGATAACGCTGTCCGAGGCGATAACGCTGTCCGAGGCGATAACGCTGTCCGAGGCGATAACGCTGTCCGAGGCGATAACGCTGTCCGAGGCGATAACGCTGTCTGAGGCGATAACGCTGTCTGAGGTGATAACGCTGTAACGCTGTCTGAGGCGATAACGCTGTCTGAGGCGATAACGCTGTCTGAGGCGATAACGCTGTCTGAGGCGATAACGCTGTCTGAGGTGATAACGCTGTCTGAGGCGATAACGCTGTCTGAGGCGATAACGCTGTCTGAGGCGATAACGCTGTCTGAGGCGATAACGCTGTCTGAGGCGATAACGCTGTCTGAGGCGATAACGCTGTCTGAGGCGATAACGCTGTCTGAGGCGATAACGCTGTCTGAGGCGATAACGCTGTCTGAGGCGATAACGCTGTCTGAGGCGATAACGCTGTCTGAGGTGATAACGCTGTAACGCTGTCTGAGGTGATAACGCTGTCTGAGGCGATAACGCTGTCTGAGGTGATAACGATGTCTGAGGTGATAACGCTGTCTGAGGCGATAACGCTGTCTGAGGCGACAACGCTGTCTGAGGCGATAACGCTGTCCGAGGCGATAACGCTGTCCGAGGCGATAACGCTGTCTGAGGCGATAACGCTGTCTGAGGCGATAACGCTGTCTGAGGCGATAACGCTGTCTGAGGCGATAACGCTGTCTGAGGCGATAACGCTGTCTGAGGCGATAACGCTGTCTGAGGCGATAACGCTGTAACGCTGTCCGAGGTGATAACGCTGTCTGAGGTGATAACGCTGTCTGAGGTGATAACGCTGTCTGAGGCGATAACGCTGTCTGAGGCGATAACGCTGTCTGAGGCGATAACGCTGTCTGAGGCGATAACGCTGTCTGTCTGAGGCGATAACGCTGTTTGAGGCGATAACGCTGTCTGAGGCGATAACGCTGTCTGAGGCGATAACGCTGTCTGTCTGAGGCGATAACGCTGTTTGAGGCGATAACGCTGTCTGAGGCGATAACGCTGTCTGAGGCGATAACGCTGTCTGAGGCGATAACGCTGTCTGAGGCGATAACGCTGTCTGAGGCGATAGCGCTGTCTGAGGCGATAGCGCTGTCTGAGGCGATAACGCTGTCTGAGGCGATAACGCTGTAACGCTGTCCGAGGCGATAACGCTGTCTGAGGTGATAACGCTGTCTGAGGTGATAACGCTGTCTGAGGCGATAACGCTGTAACGCTGTCCGAGGTGATAACGCTGTCTGAGGCGATAACGCTGTCTGAGGTGATAACGCTGTCTGAGGTGATAACGCTGTCTGAGGCGATAACGCTGTCTGAGGCGATAACGCTGTCTGAGGCGATAACGCTGTCTGAGGTGATAACGCTGTCTGAGGCGATAACGCGGTCTGAGGTGATAACGCGGTCTGAGGTGATAACGCTGTCTGAGGTGATAACGCGGTCTGAGGTGATAACGCTGTCTGAGGTGATAACGCGGTCTGAGGTGATAACGCTGTCTGAGGTGATAACGCTGTCTGAGGCGATAACGCTGTCTGAGGCGATAACGCTGTCTGAGGCGATAACGCTGTCTGAGGCGATAACGCTGTCTGAGGCGATAACGCTGTCTGAGGCGATAACGCTGTCTGAGTCGATAACGCTGTCCGAGGCGATAACGCTGCCCGAGGCGATAACGCTGCCCGAGGCGATAACGCTGCCCGAGGCGATAACGCTGCCCGAGGCGATAACGCTGCCCGAGGCGATAACGCTGTCCGAGGCGATAACGCTGTCCGAGGCGATAACGCTGTCCGAGGCGATAACGCTGTCCGAGGCGATAACGCTGTCCGAGGCGATAACGCTGTCCGAGGCGATAACGCTGTCCGAGGCGATAACGCTGTCCGAGGCGATAACGCTGTCCGAGGCGATAACGCTGTCTGAGGCGATAACGCTGTCTGAGGTGATAACGCTGTAACGCTGTCTGAGGCGATAACGCTGTCTGAGGCGATAACGCTGTCTGAGGCGATAACGCTGTCTGAGGCGATAACGCTGTCTGAGGTGATAACGCTGTCTGAGGCGATAACGCTGTCTGAGGCGATAACGCTGTCTGAGGCGATAACGCTGTCTGAGGCGATAACGCTGTCTGAGGCGATAACGCTGTCTGAGGCGATAACGCTGTCTGAGGCGATAACGCTGTCTGAGGCGATAACGCTGTCTGAGGCGATAACGCTGTCTGAGGCGATAACGCTGTCTGAGGCGATAACGCTGTCTGAGGCGATAACGCTGTCTGAGGTGATAACGCTGTAACGCTGTCTGAGGTGATAACGCTGTCTGAGGCGATAACGCTGTCTGAGGTGATAACGATGTCTGAGGTGATAACGCTGTCTGAGGCGATAACGCTGTCTGAGGCGATAACGCTGTCTGAGGCGATAACGCTGTCCGAGGCGATAACGCTGTCCGAGGCGATAACGCTGTCCGAGGCGATAACGCTGTCTGAGGCGATAACGCTGTCTGAGGCGATAACGCTGTCTGAGGCGATAACGCTGTCTGAGGCGATAACGCTGTCTGAGGCGATAACGCTGTCTGAGGCGATAACGCTGTCTGTCGCGATAACGCTGTCTGAGGCGAAAACGCTGTCTGAGATGATAACGCTGTCTGAGGTGATAACGCTGTAACGCTGTCTGAGGTGATAACGCTGTCTGAGGTGATAACGCTGTCTGAGGCGATAACGCTGTCTGAGGTGATAACGCTGTCTGAGGCGATAACGCTGTCTGAGGCGATAACGCTGTCTGAGGCGATAACGCTGTCTGAGGCGATAACGCTGTCTGAGGCGATAACGCTGTCCGAGGCGATAACGCTGTCTGAGGTGATAACGCTGTCTAAGGGGATAACGCTGTAACGCTGTCTGAGGTGATAACGCTGTCTGAGGTGATAACGCTGTCAGAGGCGATAACGCTGTCTGAGGCGATAACGCTGTCTGAGGCGATAACGCTGTAACGCTGTCTGAGGTGATAACGCTGTAACGCTGTCTGAGGCGATAACGCTGTCTGAGGTGATAACGCTGTCTGAGGTGATAACGCTGTCTGAGGTGATAACGCTGTCTGAGGTGATAACGCTGTAACGCTGTCTGAGGTGATAACGCTGTAACGCTGTCTGAGGTGATAACGCTGTAACGCTGTCTGAGGTGATAACGCTGTCTGAGGTGATAACGCTGTCTGAGGCGATAACGCTGTCTGAGGCGATAACGCTGTCTGAGGCGATAACGCTGTCTGAGGCGATAACGCTGTCTGAGGCGATAACGCTGTCTGAGGCGATAACGCTGTCTGAGGCGATAACGCTGTCTGAGGTGATAACGCTGTCTGAGGTGATAACGCTGTCTGAGGTGATAACGCTGTCTGAGGTGATAACGCTGTCTGAGGTGATAACGCTGTAACGCTGTCTGAGGTGTTAACGCTGTCTGAGGTGATAACGCTGTCTGAGGCGATAACGCTGTCTGAGGCGATAACGCTGGCTGAGACGATAACGCTGGCTGAGACGCTAACGCTGTCTATTCTGCCTCGGTGTACTCTCTGTTTAGGGCCAAATAGCAGTCTAGTTTACTCAGATTTTTATTCATTCTTTCCCATGTGTCAAGTAATTATCTTTCTGTTTTCTCATAATGTGGTTGGGTCTAATTGTGTTGCTGTCCTGGGCTCGGTGGGGTCTGTTTGTGAACAGAGCCCCAGGACCAGCTCGCTTAGGGGACTCTTCTCCAGGTTCATCTCTCTGTAGGTGATGGCTGCCTGTGGGAATCGCTTCCTTTTAGGTGGTTGTAGAATTTAACGGCTCTTTTCTGGATTTTGATAATTAGCGGGTATCGTCCTAATGCTGCTCTGCATGCATTATTTGGTGTTTTATGTTGTACACAGAGGATATTTTAGCAGAATTCTGCCTGCAGAGTCTCAATTTGGTGTTTGTCCCATTTTGTGAATTCTTGGTTGGTGGCCTGGTCAAAAGTAGTGCGTTTCCTCTCTCCTCCTTACAGGACGTTACAACCTGATCTCTGGGTAGCTCCTTCTTCTTTAAATGTTCCCTTCATTTGACTGGGCAGGTTAGTTAAGAACAAATTCTTATTTTCAATTACAGCCTACCGGGGAACAGCGGGTTAACTGCCTTGTTCAGGGGCAGAACGACAGATTTTTACCTTGTCAGCTCAGGGATTCTTACTGGACATTACAGATAGGAGATCCTCTCACTGGGCCCTGTACGTGACAGATAGGAGATCCTCTCACTGGGCCCTGTACGTGACAGATAGGAGATCCTCTCACTGGGCCCTGTACGTGACAGATAGGAGATCCTCTCACTGGGCCCTGTACGTGACAGATAGGAGATCCTCTCACTGGGCCCTGTACGTGACAGATAGGATATATGAGATCCTCTCACTGGGCCCTGTACGTGACAGATAGGAGATCCTCTCACTGGGCCCTGTACGTGACAGGTAGGAGATCCTCTCACTGGGCCCTGTACGTGACAGATAGGAGATCCTCTCACTGGGCCCTGTACGTGACAGGTAGGAGATATGAGATCCTCTCACTGGGCCCTGTACGTGACAGATAGGAGATATGAGATCCTCTCACTGGGCCCTGTACGTGACAGATAGGAGATCCTCTCACTGGGCCCTGTACGTGACAGGTAGGAGATATGAGATCCTCTCACTGGACCCTGTACGTGACAGATAGGATATATGAGATCCTCTCACTGGGCCCTGTACGTGACAGATATGAGATATGAGATCCTCTCACTGGGCCCTGTACGTGACAGATAGGAGATCCTCTCACTGGACCCTGTACGTGACAGATAGGAGATATGAGATCCTCTCACTGGGCCCTGTACGTGACAGATAGGAGATCCTCTCACTGGGCCCTGTACGTGACAGGTAGGAGATATGAGATCCTCTCACTGGGCCCTGTACGTGACAGATATGAGATCCTCTCACTGGGCCCTGTACGTGACAGATAGGAGATCCTCTCACTGGGCCCTGTACGTGACAGATAGGAGATCCTCTCACTGGGCCCTGTACGTGACAGATAGGAGATCCTCTCACTGGGCCCTGTACGTGACAGATATGAGATCCTCTCACTGGGCCCTGTACGTGACAGATAGGAGATCCTCTCACTGGGCCCTGTACGTGACAGATAGGAGATCCTCTCACTGGGCCCTGTACGTGACAGATAGGAGATCCTCTCACTGGGCCCTGTACGTGACAGATAGGAGATCCTCTCACTGGGCCCTGTACGTGACAGATATGAGATCCTCTCACTGGGCCCTGTACGTGACAGATATGAGATCCTCTCACTGGGCCCTGTACGTGACAGATAGGAGATCCTCTCACTGGGCCCTGTACGTGACAGATAGGAGATATGAGATCCTCTCACTGGGCCCTGTACGTGACAGATAGGAGATCCTCTCACTGGGCCCTGTACGTGACAGATAGGAGATATGAGATCCTCTCACTGGGCCCTGTACGTGACAGATAGGAGATCCTCTCACTGGGCCCTGTACGTGACAGATAGGAGATATGAGATCCTCTCACTGGGCCCTGTACGTGACAGATAGGAGATCCTCTCACTGGGCCCAGAAAGTGACAGGTAGGAGATATGAGCTCCTCTCACTGGGCCCTGTACGTGACAGATAGGAGATATGAGATCCTCTCACTGGGCCCTGTACGTGACAGATAGGAGATATGAGATCCTCTCACTGGACCCTGTACGTGACAGATAGGAGATCCTCTCACTGGGCCCTGTACGTGACAGATAGGAGATATGAGATCCTCTCACTGGACCCTGTACGTGACAGATAGGAGATCCTCTCACTGGGCCCTGTACCTGACAGATAGGAGATCCTCTCACTGGGCCCTGTACGTGACAGATAGGATATATGAGATCCTCTCACTGGGCCCTGTACGTGACAGATAGGAGATCCTCTCACTGGGCCCTGTACGTGACAGATAGGATATATGAGATCCTCTCACTGGACCCTGTACGTGACAGATAGGAGATATGAGATCCTCTCACTGGGCCCTGTACGTGACAGATAGGAGATATGAGATCCTCTCACTGGGCCCTGTACGTGACAGATAGGAGATCCTCTCACTGGGCCCTGTACGTGACAGATAGGATATATGAGATCCTCTCACTGGGCCCTGTACGTGACAGATAGGAGATCCTCTCACTGGGCCCTGTACGTGACAGATAGGAGATCCTCTCACTGGGCCCTGTACGTGACAGGTAGGAGATATGAGATCCTCTCACTGGGCCCTGTACGTGACAGATATGAGATCCTCTCACTGGGCCCTGTACGTGACAGATATGAGATCCTCTCACTGGGCCCTGTACGTGACAGATAGGAGATCCTCTCACTGGGCCCTGTACGTGACAGATAGGAGATCCTCTCACTGGGCCCTGTACGTGACAGGTAGGAGATATGAGATCCTCTCACTGGGCCCTGTACGTGACAGATATGAGATCCTCTCACTGGGCCCTGTACGTGACAGATATGAGATCCTCTCACTGGGCCCTGTACGTGACAGATAGGAGATCCTCTCACTGGGCCCTGTACGTGACAGATAGGAGATCCTCTCACTGGGCCCTGTACGTGACAGGTAGGAGATCCTCTCACTGGGCCCTGTACGTGACAGATAGGAGATCCTCTCACTGGGCCCTGTACGTGACAGATAGGAGATCCTCTCACTGGGCCCTGTACGTGACAGATAGGAGATCCTCTCACTGGGCCCTGTACGTGACAGATATGAGATCCTCTCACTGGGCCCTGTACGTGACAGATATGAGATCCTCTCACTGGGCCCTGTACGTGACAGATAGGAGATCCTCTCACTGGGCCCTGTACGTGACAGATAGGAGATCCTCTCACTGGGCCCTGTACGTGACAGGTAGGAGATATGAGATCCTCTCACTGGGCCCTGTACGTGACAGATAATACATACTGGGTTGTGTTAGTACAGTTGTAATGCCCTGGCTGCATCCCAACGGCACCCTATTCCCTATAGCGTAGGGTACTACTTGGTACTAGTTAATGGCACCCTATTCCCTATAGCGTAGGGTACTACTCGGTACTAGTTTTCCATTTGGCTGATCTGGGATATTTGTGGTTTCTGGAGTTGTCCTCTGTATTCATCAGTGATTCAGAGGGTGTCTGACTGTCAACCACCTCTCCCCCAGACTACAGCCTCCCCCCCTGCTGTCTGGCTGGTCTAGACTACCTACCCCTCCCCCCCACCAGCTGACTACTGACCCCAGGGCCCTGGGGCAGAGGGAGAGAGACAGAGGAAGAGGGGCTGACTAGTCTATTGTCTGGAGGGAGGGAGAGCAGTGTGTCTGCACAGAAATGCATGCACTGACAACTTTATATCTCTCTGGATAAAAGCGTCTGCTAAATGACTCAAATTGAAATGTCTGGTCTGGTCTGGTGAAGGCCCCTTCACCACTTCCAGCAGACTGCTGGCCTGAGGGCCCCGGGAGAAGGAGAGAGGCTGGTCTACTGTCTGGAGGGAGAGAGAGAAGGAGAGAGGCTGACTGGTCTACTGTCTGGAGGGAGAGAGAGAAGGAGAGAGGCTGGCTGGTCTACTGTCTGGGGGGAGAGAGAGAAGGAGAGAGGCTGGCTGGTCTACTGTCTGGAGGGAGAGAGAGAAGGAGAGAGGCTGGCTGGTCTACTGTCTGGAGGGAGAGAGAGAAGGAGAGAGGCTGGCTGGTCTACTGTCTGGAGGGAGAGAGAGAAGGAGAGAGGCTGGTCTACTGTCTGGAGGGAGAGAGAGAAGGAGAGAGGCTGGCTGGTCTACTGTCTGGAGGGAGAGAGAGAAGGAGAGAGGCTGGCTGGTCTACTCTCTGGAGGGAGAGAGAGAAGGAGAGAGGCTGACTGGTCTACTGTCTGGAGGGAGAGAGAGAAGGAGAGAGGCTGACTGGTCTACTGTCTGGAGGGAGAGAGAGAAGGAGAGAGGCTGGCTGGTCTACTGTCTGGAGGGAGAGAGAGAAGGAGAGAGGCTGGCTGGTCTACTGTCTGGAGGGAGAGAGAGAAGGAGAGAGGCTGGTCTACTGTCTGGAGGGAGAGAGAGAAGGAGAGAGGCTGGTCTACTGTCTGGGGGGAGAGAGAGAAGGAGAGAGGCTGGCTGGTCTACTGTCTGGAGGGAGAGAGAGAAGGAGAGAGGCTGGCTGGTCTACTGTCTGGAGGGAGAGAGAGAAGGAGAGAGGCTGGTCTACTGTCTGGAGGGAGAGAGAGAAGGAGAGAGGCTGGTCTACTGTCTGGAGGGAGAGAGAGAAGGAGAGAGGCTGGCTGGTCTACTGTCTGGAGGGAGAGAGAGAAGGAGAGAGGCTGGTCTACTGTCTGGGGGGAGAGAGAGAAGGAGAGAGGCTGGCTGGTCTACTGTCTGGGGGGAGAGAGAGAAGGAGAGAGGCTGGCTGGTCTACTGTCTGGAGGGAGAGAGAGAAGGAGAGAGGCTGGCTGGTCTACTGTCTGGAGGGAGAGAGAGAAGGAGAGAGGCTGGCTGGTCTACTGTCTGGAGGGAGAGAGAGAAGGAGAGAGGCTGACTGGTCTACTGTCTGGAGGGAGAGAGAGAAGGAGAGAGGCTGGTCTACTGTCTGGAAGGAGAGAGAGAAGGAGAGAGGCTGGTCTACTGTCTGGAGGGAGAGAGAGAAGGAGAGAGGCTGGTCTACTGTCTGGAAGGAGGGAGAGAAGGAGAGAGGCTGGTCTACTGTCTGGAGGGAGAGAGAGAAGGAGAGAGGCTGGCTGGTCTACTGTCTGGAGGGAGAGAGAGAAGGAGAGAGGCTGGTCTACTGTCTGGAGGGAGAGAGAGAAGGAGAGAGGCTGGTCTACTGTCTGGAGGGAGAGAGAGAAGGAGAGAGGCTGGCTGGTCTACTGTCTGGAGGGAGAGAGAGAAGGAGAGAGGCTGGCTGGTCTACTGTCTGGAGGGAGAGAGAGAAGGAGAGAGGCTGACTGGTCTACTGTCTGGAGGGAGAGACAGAAGGAGAGAGGCTGACTGGTCTACTGTCTGGAGGGAGAGAGAGGCAGACACAGACAGACAGACAGACAGACAGACAGACAGACAGACAGACAGACAGACAGACAGACCTGGCTCTCAAGAGAAGACAGGCTATGTGCTCACTGCCAACAAAATGAGGTGGAAACTGAGCTGCACTTCCTAACCTCCTGCCAAATGTATGACCATATTAGAGACACATATTTCCCTCAGATTACACAGATCCCCAGAGAATTAGAAAACAAACCCAATTTTGATAAACTCCCATATCTACTGGGTGAAATACAACAGTGTGACATCTATAATAATAGTTAGACAAGATAAAAACAGTCATTCTTAGTTCATGAAGAGAAGAGGGTCAGTCTTAGTTCATGAAGAGGAGAGGGTCAGACTTAGTGGTCCTGTCTATAGCGGTTCTGTCTATAGTGGTCCTGTCTATAGCGGTCCTGTCTATAGTGGTCCTGTCTATAGCGGTCCTGTCTATAGTGGTCCTGTTTATAGCGGTCCTGTCTATAGCGGTCCTGTCTATAGCGGTCCTGTCTATAGCAGTCCAGTCTATAGCGGTCCTGTCTATAGCGGTCCTGTCTATAGCGGTCCTGTCTATAGCGGTCCTGTCTATAGCGGTCCTGTCTATAGCGGTCCTGTCTATAGCGGTCCTGTCTATAGCGGTCCTGTCTATAGCGGTCCTGTCTATAGCGTTCCTATCTATAGCGGTCCTGTCTATAGCGGTCCTGTCTATAGCGGTCCTGTCTATAGCGGTCCTGTCTATAGCGTTCCTATCTATAGCGGTCCTGTCTATAGCGGTCCTGTCTATAGCGGTCCTGTCTATAGCGGTCCTGTATCTATCTTCCTGTCTGTGTGGCCTGTAGACTGAAGCTCTCTGTATCTATCTTCCTGTCTGTGTGGCCTGTAGACTGAAGCTCTCTGAGTCTCTGTATCTATCATCCTGTCTGTGTGGCCTGTAGACTGATGCTCTATGTATCTATCTTCCTGTCTGTGTGGCCTGTAGAATGAAGCTCTCTGAGTCTCTGTATCTATCTTCCTGTCTGTGTGGCCTGTAGACTGAAGCTCTCTGAGTGTCTGAATGAGCTTCACATGTTGACCTCTGCTTCCACCTGGTGGGGGAAAGGAAAAATAACCCATCATCCCAATATATGCTTCCTTAATGCCGTCATCCAACATTTATTTAACTGGGCATGTCAGTGAAGAACAAATTCTTATTTTCAATGACGGCCTACCGGGGAACAGTGGGTTAACTGCCTTGTTCAGGGGAACAGTGGGTTAACTGCCTTGTTCAGGGGCAGAATGACAGATCTTGTCAGCTCGGGGATTCGATCTTGCAACCTTTCGGTTACTAGTCCAACGCTCTAAACCACTAGGCTACCTGCCGCCCCAAACGGTACCGAAAGACATTGACAGTGATTAATTATCAGTGTCTCTCCTCTCTGCCCTCCAGCTGTCCTGCAGTCTGCTCAGATCCTCAAACCTGTTGTCTCTCTCTCTCTCCGTCTCTCTCTCCGTCTCTCTCTCCGTCTCTCTCTCCGTCTCTCTCCGTCTCTGTCCTCCAGCGGTCCTGCAGTCTGCTCAGATCCTCATACCTGTTGTCTCTCTCTCTCTCCGTCTCTCTCTCCGTCTCTCTCTCCGTCTCTCTCCGTCTCTGTCCTCCAGCGGTCCTGCAGTCTGCTCAGATCCTCAAACCTGTTGTCTCTCTCTCCGTCTCTCTCTCTCTCTCTCTCTCTCTCTCTCTCCGTCTCTCTCTCCGTCTCTCTCTCCGTCTCTCTCTCCGTCTCTCTCTCCGTCTCTCTCCGTCTCTCTCCTCTGTGTCCTCCAGCGGTCCTCCAGTCTGCTCAGATCCTCAAACCTGTTGTCTCTCTCTCTCCGTGTCTCTCCTCTGTGTCCTCCAGCGGTCCTCCAGTCTGCTCAGATCCTCATCATCCTGGTCCTGATGACGGTAACGCTGCTGGTGATTGGCTGTCTGTTGAACCACTACAAACTGTCTGCCTGCTCCTTGACAACCAGACAGAGCCGGGCCCGGAGGCAAGCGCAACACCTACAGCAGGTCAGGACAGTGTGTCAGTGGGGGCTGCTGAGGGGAGGACGGCTCTTAATAATGTCCGGAACGGAGCGAACGGCACCAAACCCCTGGAAACCATGGAAACAGTGTGTTTGACGTGCCTGATTCCATTCCACCCGTTCCGCTCCAGTCATTACAACCAGCCTGTCCTCCCCAATTAAGGTGCCATCACCCTCCTGTGATTTCTCTGTGTGTGTGTGTGTGTGTGTGTGTGTGTGTGTGTGTGTGTGTGTGTGTGTGTGTGTGTGTGTGTGTGTGTGTGTGTGTGTGTGTGTGTGTGTGTGTGTGTGTGTGTGTGTGTGTGTGTGTGTGTGTGTGTGTGTGTGTGTGTGTGTGTGTGTGCGCGCACCTGTACACCAGACACCTGTCTAAACAGCTGCCCCTGTTCACCAGACACCTGTCTAGACAGCTGCCCCTGTACACCAGACACCTGTCTAGACAGCTGCCCCTGTTCACCAGACACCTGTCTGGACAGCTGCCCCTGTACACCAGACACCTGTCTAGACAGCTGCCCCTGTACACCAGACACCTGTCTAGACAGCTGCCCCTGTACACCAGACACCTGTCTAGACAGCTGCCCCTGTTCACCAGACACCTGTCTAGACAGCTGCCCCTGTACACCAGACACCTGTCTAGACAGCTGCCCCTGTACACCAAACACCTGTCTAGACAGCTGCCCCTGTACACCAGACACCTGTCTAGACAGCTGAACCTGTACACCAGACACTTGTCTAGACAGCTGCCCCTGTTGACCAGACACCTGTCTAGACAGCTGCCCCTGTTCACCAGACACCTGTCTAGACAGCTGCCCCTGTACACCGGACACCTGTCTAGACAGCTGCCCCTGTACACCAGACACCTGTCTAGACAGCTGCCCCTGTTCACCAGACACCTGTCTGGACAGCTGCCCCTGTACACCAGACACCAGTCTGGACAGCTGCCCCTGTACACCAGACACCTGTCTAGACAGCTGCCCCTGTTCACCAGACACCTGTCTAGACAGCTGCCCCTGTACACCGGACACCTGTCTAGACAGCTGCCCCTGTTCACCAGACACCTGTCTAGACAGCTGCCCCTGTTCACCAGACACCTGTCTAGACAGCTGCCCCTGTTCACCAGACACCTGTCTAGACAGCTGCCCCTGTACACCAAACACCTGTCTAGACAGCTGCCCCTGTACACCAGACACCTGTCTAGACAGCTGCCCCTGTACACCAGACACCTGTCTAGACAGCTGCCCCTGTACACCAGACACCTGTCTAGACAGCTGCCCCTGTACACCAGACACCTGTCTAGACAGCTGCCCCTGTACACCAGACACCTGTCTAGACAGCTGCCCCTGTACACCAGACACCTGTCTAGACAGCTGCCCCTGTACACCAGACACCTGTCTAGACAGCTGCCCCTGTACACCAGACACCTGTCTAGACAGCTGCCCCTGTACACCAGACACCTGTCCCTGTTCACCAGACACCTGTCTAGACAGCTGCTCCTGTACACCAGACACCTGTCTAGACAGCTGCCCCTGTACACCAGACACCTGTCTAGACAGCTGCCCCTGTACACCAGACACCTGTCTAGACAGCTGCCCCTGTACACCAGACACCTGTCTAGACAGCTGCCCCTGTACACCAGACACCTGTCTAGACAGCTGCCCCTGTACACCAGACACCTGTCTAGACAGCTGCCCCTGTACACCAGACACCTGTCTAGACAGCTGCCCCTGTACACCAGACACCTGTCTAGACAGCTGTCCCTGTTCACCAGACATCTGTCTAGACAGCTGCCCCTGTACACCAGACACTTGTCTAGACAGCTGCCCCTGTACACCAGACACCTGTCTAGACAGCTGCCCCTGTTCACCAGACACCTGTCTAGACAGCTGCCCCTGTACACCAGACACCTGTCTAGACAGCTGCCCCTGTACACCAGACACCTGTCTAGACAGCTGCCCCTGTACACCAGACACCTGTCTAGACAGCTGCCCCTGTACACCAGACACCTGTCTAGACAGCTGCCCCTGTACACCAGACACCTGTCTAGACAGCTGCCCCTGTACACCAGACACCTGTCTAGACAGATGCCCCTGTACACCAGACACCTGTCTAGACAGCTGCCCCTGTACACCAGACACCTGTCTAGACAGCTGCCCCTGTTCACCAGACACCTGTCTAGACAGCTGCCCCTGTACACCAGACACCTGTCTAGACAGCTGCCCCTGTACACCAGACACCTGTCTAGACAGCTGCCCCTGTACACCAGACACCTGTCTAGACAGATGCCCCTGTACACCAGACACCTGTCTAGACAGCTGCCCCTGTACACCAGACACCTGTCTAGACAGCTGCCCCTGTACACCAGACACCTGTCTAGACAGCTGCCCCTGTACACCAGACACCTGTCTAGACAGCTGTCCCTGTTCACCAGACACCTGTCTAGACAGCTGCCCCTGTACACCAGACACCTGTCTAGACAGCTGCCCCTGTACACCAGACACCTGTCTAGACAGCTGCCCCTGTACACCAGACACCTGTCTAGACAGCTGCCCCTGTACACCAGACACCTGTCTAGACAGCTGCCCCTGTACACCAGACACCTGTCTAGACAGCTGCCCCTGTACACCAGACACCTGTCTAGACAGCTGCCCCTGTACACCAGACACCTGTCTAGACAGCTGCCCCTGTACACCAGACACCTGTCCCTGTTCACCAGACACCTGTCTAGACAGCTGCTCCTGTACACCAGACACCTGTCTAGACAGCTGCCCCTGTACACCAGACACCTGTCTAGACAGCTGCCCCTGTACACCAGACACCTGTCTAGACAGCTGCCCCTGTACACCAGACACCTGTCTAGACAGCTGCCCCTGTACACCAGACACCTGTCTAGACAGCTGCCCCTGTACACCAGACACCTGTCTAGACAGCTGCCCCTGTACACCAGACACCTGTCTAGACAGCTGCCCCTGTACACCAGACACCTGTCTAGACAGCTGTCCCTGTTCACCAGACACCTGTCTAGACAGCTGCCCCTGTACACCAGACACTTGTCTAGACAGCTGCCCCTGTACACCAGACACCTGTCTAGACAGCTGCCCCTGTTCACCAGACACCTGTCTAGACAGCTGCCCCTGTACACCAGACACCTGTCTAGACAGCTGCCCCTGTACACCAGACACCTGTCTAGACAGCTGCCCCTGTACACCAGACACCTGTCTAGACAGCTGCCCCTGTACACCAGACACCTGTCTAGACAGCTGCCCCTGTACACCAGACACCTGTCTAGACAGCTGCCCCTGTACACCAGACACCTGTCTAGACAGCTGCCCCTGTACACCAGACACCTGTCTAGACAGCTGCCCCTGTACACCAGACACCTGTCTAGACAGCTGCCCCTGTACACCAGACACCTGTCTAGACAGCTGCCCCTGTACACCAGACACCTGTCTAGACAGCTGCCCCTGTACACCAGACACCTGTCTAGACAGCTGCCCCTGTACACCAGACACCTGTCTAGACAGCTGCCCCTGTACACCAGACACCTGTCTAGACAGCTGCCCCTGTACACCAGACACCTGTCTAGACAGCTGCCCCTGTACACCAGACACCTGTCTAGACAGCTGCCCCTGTACACCAGACACCTGTCTAGACAGCTGCCCCTGTACACCAGACACCTGTCTAGACAGCTGCCCCTGTACACCAGACACCTGTCTAGACAGCTGCCCCTGTACACCAGACACCTGTCTAGACAGCTGCCCCTGTACACCGGACACCTGTCTAGACAGCTGCCACTGTTCACCAGACACCTGTCTAGACAGCTGCACCTGTTCACCAGACACCTGTCTAGACAGCTGCCCCTGTACACCAGACACCTGTCTAGACAGCTGCCCCTGTACACCAGACACCTGTCTAGACAGCTGCCCTGTACACCAGACACCTGTCTAGACAGCTGCCCCTGTACACCAGACACCTGTCTAGACAGCTGCCCCTGTACACCAGACACCTGTCTAGACAGCTGCCCCTGTACACCAGACACCTGTCTAGACAGCTGCCCCTGTACACCAGACACCTGTCTAGACAGCTGCCCCTGTACACCAGACACCTGTCTAGACAGCTGCCCCTGTACACCAGACACCTGTCCCTGTTCACCAGACACCTGTCTAGACAGCTGCTCCTGTACACCAGACACCTGTCTAGACAGCTGCCCCTGTACACCAGACACCTGTCTAGACAGCTGCCCCTGTACACCAGACACCTGTCTAGACAGCTGCCCCTGTACACCAGACACCTGTCTAGACAGCTGCCCCTGTACACCAGACACCTGTCTAGACAGCTGCCCCTGTACACCAGACACCTGTCTAGACAGATGCCCCTGTACACCAGACACCTGTCTAGACAGCTGCCCCTGTACACCAGACACCTGTCTAGACAGCTGCCCCTGTACACCAGACACCTGTCTAGACAGCTGCCCCTGTACACCAGACACCTGTCTAGACAGATGCCCCTGTACACCAGACACCTGTCTAGACAGCTGCCCCTGTACAGCAGATTGGAGCTGTTCTAACATGTCTTCCTGAGTCAAGCAGACCGATATTCGATGGCCATTAAGTTAATGGTTTCCTCCACAGGTTAAATGTTCATCCTGTCTCTTTCCGTTATCAGGAAGTGTGTCTCTGGCCGTCGGACAGCGTCTCTCGACAAGGTGCCGCCGAGGTAATAACCCAGGGTGTGTGTGTGTGTGTGTGTGTGTGTGTGTGTGTGTGTGTGTGTGTGTGTGTGTGTGTGTGTGTGTGTGTGTGTGTGTGTCTAGGTGGTGTATCTATCTGTCTGTCTCTCTCTGTGTCTAGGTGGTGTATCTATCTGTCTGTCTCTCTCTGTGTCTAGGTGGTGTACCTATCTAATCCTCTGTCTGTCTGTCTGTCTGTCTATCTGTCTGTCTGTGTGTCTAGGTGCTGTATCTGTCTAATCCTCTATCTGTCTCTGTGTCTAGGTGCTGTATCTATCTAATCCTCTATCTGTCTGTCTCTGTGTCTAGGTGGTGTATCTATCTATCTGTCTGTGTGTCTAGGTGGTATATCTATCTATCTGTCTCTGTGTCTAGGTGCTGTATCTATCTATCTGTCTCTGTGTCTAGGTGCTGTATCTGTCTAATCCTCTATCTGTCTCTGTGTCTAGGTGCTCTATCTATCTAATCCTCTATCTGTCTGTCTCTCTCTGTGTCTAGGTGCTGTATCTATCTATCTGTCTCTGTGTCTAGGTGCTGTATCTATCTATCTGTCTCTGTGTCTAGGTGCTGTATCTATCTAATCCTCTATCTGTCTGTCTGTGTGTCTAGGTGCTCTGTCTGTCTCTGTGTCTAGGTGCTGTATCTATCTAATCCTCTATCTGTCTGTCTGTGTGTCTAGGTGCTCTGTCTGTCTCTGTGTCTAGGTGCTGTATCTATCTAACCCTCTATCTGTCTGTCTCTGTGTGTCTAGGTGCTGTATCTGTCTAATCCTCTATCTGTCTGTCTGTGTGTCTAGGTGGTGTATCTATCTAATCCTCTGTCTCTGTGTCTAGGTGCTGTATGTGCCCCAGGCCAGAGAGAGGTTCACAGCCCCCTCCTTTATGTACCGGGAGCGTTTCAGTCGCTTCCAGCCCACCTACCCCTACCTGACCCACGACATCCACCTTCCCCCCAGCATCTCCCTGTCTGACGGAGAGGAGCCCCCGCCCTACCAGGGCCCCTGTACCTTACAGCTGAGGGACCCAGAGCAACAGCTGGAGTTGAACAGAGAGTCGGTCAGGGCCCCCCCCAACAGAACCATCTTCCACAGTGATGTGATGCACAGTGGAGGGGGGGGAGGAGGGCCAAGACCACCCAGCAGCAACTCTGGTATCAGCGTAGCCAATAGCAGCAGCCACGGACGCATGGAACGCCCGCCTCCGGCATATTGCGAGGTGATTGGTCAGCACTACCCTGGCTTTTTTCACCACCCGCACAGCAATAACCCACTCGGGACCTGGACCGGGGGCGTGACCAGCCAGCAGGGCCAATCAGAAAGCACAATACCTGCCAAGGCCAGGAAAGGGGAGGAGCTGAGGTGAGATGGAGGAGGGACTACGCTGTCTGAGACTCCTCCCCCCTGTAAAGAGGTGTGGCCAATCTCTCTATGGACCGACACTCCCAGGATGGACAACTAAACACAACATTATCCACCTGCTACAACTAAACACAACATTACCAACCTGCTACAACTAAACACAACATTACCAACCTGTTACAACACAACATTATCAACCTGCTACAACTAAACACAACATTACCAACCTGCTACAACTAAACACAACATTATCAACCTGTTACAACTATACACAACATTATCAACCTGCTACAACTAAACACACCATTACCAACCTGCTACAACTAAACACAACATTACCAACCTGCTACAACTAAACACAACATTACCAACCTGTTACAACTAAACACAACATTATCAACCTGCTACAACTAAACACAACATTATCAACCTGTTACAACTAAACACAACATTATCCACCTGCTACAACTAAACACAACATTACCCACCTGCTACAACACAACATTATCAACCTGTTACAACTAAACACAACATTATCAACCTGTTACAATTAAACACAACATTATCCACCTGCTACAACTAAACACAACATTATCCACCTGCTACAACTAAACACAACATTATCAACCTGCTACAACTAAACACAACATTACCAACCTGTTACAACACAACATTACCAACCTGTTACAACTAAACACAACATTATCAACCTGTTACAACTAAACACAACATTATCCACCTGCTACAACTAAACACAACATTATCCACCTGCTACAACTAAACACAACATTATCAACCTGCTACAACTAAACACAACATTACCAACCTGCTACAACACAACATTATCAACCTGTTACAACTAAACACAACATTACCAACCTGCTACAACTAAACACAACATTATCAACCTGTTACAACTAAACACAACATTACCAACCTGTTACAACTAAACACAACATTATCAACCTGCTACAACTAAACACAACATTACCAACCTGCTACAACTAAACACAACATTATCAACCTGTTACAACTGAACACAACATTACCAACCTGCTACAACACAACATTATCCACCTGCTACAACTAAACACAACATTATCCACCTGCTACAACTAAACACAACATTATCAACCTGTTACAAATGAACACAACATTACCAACCTGTTACAACACAACATTATCCACCTGCTACAACTAAACACAACATTACCAACCTGCTACAACTAAACACAACATTATCAACCTGCTACAACTAAACACAACATTACCAACCTGCTACAACTAAACACAACATTATCCACCTGCTACAACTAAACACAACATTATCAACCTGCTACAACACAACATTACCAACCTGCTACAACTAAACACAACATTATCAACCTGCTACAACTAAACACAACATTATCCACCTGTTACAACTAAACACAACATTATCCACCTGCTACAACTAAACACAACATTACCAACCTGTTACAACTAAACACAACATTATCAACCTGCTACAACACAACATTATCAACCAGCTACAACTAAACACAACATTACCAACCTGCTACAACTAAACACAACATTATCAACCTGTTACAACTAAACACAACATTATCAACCTGCTACAACACAACATTATCAACCTGTTACAACTAAACACAACAGTATCAACCTGCTACAACTACACACAACATTATCAACCTGCTACAACTAAACACAACATTACCAACCTGTTACAACACAACATTATCCACCTGCTACAACTAAACACAACATTACCAACCTGCTACAACACAACATTATCAACCTGCTACAACACAACATTATCAACCTGCTACAACTAAACACAACATTATCAACCTGCTACAACTAAACACAACATTACCAACCTGCTACAACTAAACACAACATTATCAACCTGCTACAACTAAACACAACATTATCAACCTGCTACAACTAAACACAACATTACCAACCTGCTACAACTAAACACAACATTATCAACCTGCTACAACTAAACACAACATTACCAACCTGCTACAACTAAACACAACATTATCAACCTGCTACAACTAAACACAACATTATCAACCTGCTACAACTAAACACAACATTATCAACCTGCTACAACTAAACACAACATTACCAACCTGTTACAACTAAACACAACATTATCAACCTGTTACAACACAACATTATCAACCTGCTACAACTAAACACAACATTACCAACCTGCTACAACACAACATTATCAACCTGCTACAACTAAACACAACATTATCAACCTGCTACAACACAACATTATCAACCTGCTACAACTAAACACAACATTATCAACCTGCTACAACACAACATTATCAACCTGCTACAACTAAACACAACATTATCAACCTGCTACAACACAACATTATCAACCTGCTACAACTAAACACAACATTATCAACCTGCTATAACTAAACACAACATTATCAACCTGTTACAACACAACATTACCAACCTGCTACAACTAAACACAACATTACCAACCTGCTACAACTAAACACAACATTATCAACCTGTTACAACACAACATTATCAACCTGCTACAACTAAACACAACATTACCAACCTGCTACAACTAAACACAACATTATCAACCTGCTACAACACAACATTACCAACCTGCTACAACACAACATTATCAACCTGCTACAACTAAATACAACATTACCAACCTGCTACAACTAAACACAACATTACCAACCTGCTACAACTAAACACAACATTATCAACCTGCTACAACTAAACACAACATTATCAACCTGTTACAACTAAACACAACATTATCAACCTGCTACAACTAAACACAACATTACCAACCTGCTACAACTAAACACAACATTATCAACCTGTTACAACACAACACAACATTACCAACCTGTAACAACACAACATTATCAACCTGCTACAACTAAACACAACATTACCAACCTGCTACAACTAAACACAACATTATCAACCTGTTACAACTAAACACAACATTACCCACCTGTTACAACTAAACACAACATTATCCACCTGCTACAACTAAACACAACATTATCCACCTGCTACAACTAAACACAACATTATCAACCTGCTACAACTAAACACAACATTACCAACCTGCTACAACTAAACACAACATTATCAACCTGCTACAACTAAACACAACATTATCTACCAGCTACAACTAAACACAACATTATCAACCTGTTACAACTAAACACAACATTATCAACCTGTTACAACTAAACACAACATTATCCACCTGCTACAACACAACATTATCTACCTGCCACAACTAAACACAACATTATCAACCTGCTACAACTAAACACAACATTACCAACCTGCTACAACTAAACACAACATTATCAACCTGCTACAACTAAACACAACATTACCAACCTGCTACAACACAACATTATCAACCTGCTACAACTAAACACAACATTACCAACCTGCTACAACTAAACACAACATTATCCACCTGCTACAACTAAACACAACATTACCAACCTGTTACAACTAAACACAACATTATCCACCTGCTACAACACAACATTATCCACCTGCTACAACTAAACACAACATTACCAACCTGCTACAACTAAACACAACATTATCAACCTGTTACAACTAAACACAACATTATCCACCTGCTACAACACAGCATTATCAACCTGCTACAACTAAACACAACATTATCCACCTGCTACAACTAAACACAACATTATCAACCTGCTACAACTAAACACAACATTATCAACCTGCTACAACTAAACACAACATTATCCACCTGCTACAACTAAACACAACATTATCAACCTGCTACAACTAAACACAACATTATCCACCTGCTACAACTAAACACAACATTATCAACCTGCTACAACCAAACACAACATTACCAACCTGCTACAACTAAACACAACATTACCAACCTGTTACAACTAAACACAACATTATCCACCTGCTACAACTAAACACAACATTATCAACCTGCTACAACTAAACACAACATTATCAACCTGCTACAACTAAACACAACATTATCAACCTGCTACAACTAAACACAACATTACCAACCTGCTACAACTAAACACAACACTACCAACCTGCTACAACACAACATTATCAACCTGCTACAACACAACATTATCAACCTGTTACAACTAAACACAACATTACCAACCTGCTACAACTAAACACAACATTATCAACCTGTTACAACTAAACACAACATTACCAACCTGTTACAACTAAACACAAAATTATCAACCTGCTACAACTAAACACAACATTACCAACCTGTTACAACTAAACACAACATTATCAACCTGTTACAACTGAACACAACATTACCAACCTGCTACAACACAACATTATCCACCTGCTACAACTAAACACAACATTATCCACCTGCTACAACTAAACACAACATTATCAACCTGTTACAAATGAACACAACATTACCAACCTGTTACAACACAACATTATCCACCTGCTACAACTAAACACAACATTACCAACCTGCTACAACTAAACACAA
This sequence comes from Salvelinus fontinalis, assembly GCF_029448725.1. Classification (NCBI taxonomy): domain Eukaryota; kingdom Metazoa; phylum Chordata; class Actinopteri; order Salmoniformes; family Salmonidae; genus Salvelinus; species Salvelinus fontinalis. The sequence continues at coordinate 2,777,405 of NC_074702.1, read as the reverse complement.
CATTATCAACCTGCTACAACTAAACACAACATTACCAACCTGCTACAACTAAACACAACATTATCCACCTGCTACAACTAAACACAACATTATCAACCTGCTACAACACAACATTACCAACCTGCTACAACTAAACACAACATTATCAACCTGCTACAACTAAACACAACATTATCCACCTGTTACAACTAAACACAACATTATCCACCTGCTACAACTAAACACAACATTACCAACCTGTTACAACTAAACACAACATTATCAACCTGCTACAACACAACATTATCAACCAGCTACAACTAAACACAACATTACCAACCTGCTACAACTAAACACAACATTATCAACCTGTTACAACTAAACACAACATTATCAACCTGCTACAACACAACATTATCAACCTGTTACAACTAAACACAACAGTATCAACCTGCTACAACTACACACAACATTATCAACCTGCTACAACTAAACACAACATTACCAACCTGTTACAACACAACATTATCCACCTGCTACAACTAAACACAACATTACCAACCTGCTACAACACAACATTATCAACCTGCTACAACACAACATTATCAACCTGCTACAACTAAACACAACATTATCAACCTGCTACAACTAAACACAACATTACCAACCTGCTACAACTAAACACAACATTATCAACCTGTTACAACTAAACACAACATTATCAACCTGCTACAACTAAACACAACATTACCAACCTGCTACAACTAAACACAACATTATCAACCTGCTACAACTAAACACAACATTATCAACCTGCTACAACTAAACACAACATTATCAACCTGCTACAACTAAACACAACATTACCAACCTGCTACAACTAAACACAACATTACCAACCTGTTACAACTAAACACAACATTATCAACCTGTTACAACACAACATTATCAACCTGCTACAACTAAACACAACATTACCAACCTGCTACAACACAACATTATCAACCTGCTACAACTAAACACAACATTATCAACCTGCTACAACACAACATTATCAACCTGCTACAACTAAACACAACATTATCAACCTGCTACAACACAACATTATCAACCTGCTACAACTAAACACAACATTATCAACCTGCTACAACTAAACACAACATTATCAACCTGCTATAACTAAACACAACATTATCAACCTGTTACAACACAACATTACCAACCTGCTACAACTAAACACAACATTACCAACCTGCTACAACTAAACACAACATTATCAACCTGTTACAACACAACATTATCAACCTGCTACAACTAAACACAACATTACCAACCTGCTACAACTAAACACAACATTATCAACCTGCTACAACTAAACACAACATTATCAACCTGCTACAACACAACATTACCAACCTGCTACAACACAACATTATCAACCTGCTACAACTAAACACAACATTACCAACCTGCTACAACTAAACACAACATTACCAACCTGCTACAACTAAACACAACATTACCAACCTGCTACAACTAAACACAACATTATCCACCTGCTACAACACAACATTATCCACCTGTTACAACTAAACACAACATTATCCACCTGTTACAACTAAACACAACATTATCAACATGTTACAACACAACATTATCAATCTGCTACAACTAAACACAACATTATCAACCTGTTACAACTAAACACAACATTATCAACCTGTTACAACACAACATTATCAACCTGCTACAACTAAACACAACATTACCAACCTGCTACAACTAAACACAACATTATCAACCTGCTACAACTAAACACAACATTATCAACCTGCTACAACACAACATTACCAACCTGCTACAACACAACATTATCAACCTGCTACAACTAAACACAACATTACCAACCTGCTACAACTAAACACAACATTACCAACCTGCTACAACTAAACACAACATTATCAACCTGCTACAACTAAACACAACATTATCAACCTGCTACAACTAAACACAACATTATCAACCTGTTACAACTAAACACAACATTATCAACCTGCTACAACTAAACACAACATTACCAACCTGCTACAACTAAACACAACATTATCAACCTGTTACAACACAACACAACATTACCAACCTGTAACAACACAACATTATCAACCTGCTACAACTAAACACAACATTACCAACCTGCTACAACTAAACACAACATTATCAACCTGTTACAACTAAACACAACATTACCCACCTGTTACAACTAAACACAACATTATCCACCTGCTACAACTAAACACAACATTATCCACCTGCTACAACTAAACACAACATTATCAACCTGCTACAACTAAACACAACATTACCAACCTGCTACAACTAAACACAACATTATCAACCTGCTACAACTAAACACAACATTATCTACCAGCTACAACTAAACACAACATTATCAACCTGTTACAACTAAACACAACATTATCAACCTGTTACAACTAAACACAACATTATCCACCTGCTACAACACAACATTATCTACCTGCTACAACTAAACACAACATTATCAACCTGCTACAACTAAACACAACATTACCAACCTGCTACAACTAAACACAACATTACCAACCTGCTACAACTAAACACAACATTATCAACCTGCTACAACTAAACACAACATTACCAACCTGCTACAACTAAACACAACATTACCAACCTGCTACAACTAAACACAACATTACCAACCTGCTACAACTAAACACAACATTATCCACCTGCTACAACTAAACACAACATTACCAACCTGTTACAACTAAACACAACATTATCCACCTGCTACAACACAACATTATCCACCTGCTACAACTAAACACAACATTACCAACCTGCTACAACTAAACACAACATTATCAACCTGTTACAACTAAACACAACATTATCCACCTGCTACAACACAGCATTATCAACCTGCTACAACTAAACACAACATTATCCACCTGCTACAACACAACATTATCAACCTGCTACAACTAAACACAACATTACCAACCTGTTACAACACAAGATTATCAACCAGCTACAACTAAACACAACATTATCAACCTGCTACAACACAACATTATCAACCAGCTACAACTAAACACAACATTACCAACCTGCTACAACTAAACACAACATTATCAACCTGTTACAACTAAACACAACATTATCAACCTGCTACAACTAAACACAACATTACCAACCTGTTACAACACAACATTACCAACCTGCTACAACTAAACACAACATTACTAACCTGTTACAACACAACATTATCAACCAGCTACAACTAAACACAACATTATCAACATGCTACAACTATACACAACATTATCAACCTGCTACAACTAAACACAACATTATCAACCTGCTACAACTAAACACAACATTACCAACCTGCTACAACTAAACACAACATTATCCACCTGCTACAACACAACATTATCCACCTGTTACAACTAAACACAACATTATCCACCTGTTACAACTAAACACAACATTATCAACATGTTACAACACAACATTATCAATCTGCTACAACTAAACACAACATTATCAACCTGTTACAACTAAACACAACATTACCAACCTGTTACAACACAACACAACATTACCAACCTGCTACAACTAAACACAACATTATCAACCTGTTACAACTAAACACAACATTATCCACCTGCTACAACTAAACACAACATTATCAACCTGTTACAACTAAACACAACATTATCAACCTGTTACAACTAAACACAACATTATCAACCTGTTACAACTAAACACAACATTATCAACCTGCTACAACTAAACACAACATTATCAACCTGTTACAACTAAACACAACATTATCACCCTGTTACAACTAAACACAACATTATCAACCTGTTACAACACAACATTATCAACCTGCTACAACTAAACACAACATTATCAACCTGCTACAACTAAACACAACATTATCAACCTGTTACAACACAACATTATCAACCTGTTACAACTAAACACAACATTATCAACCTGCTACAACTAAACACAACATTACCAACCTGTTACAACTAAACACAACATTAACCACCTGTTACAACACAACATTACCAACCTGTTACAACTAAACACAACATTATCAACCTGCTACAACTAAACACAACATTATCAACCTGCTACAACTAAACACAACATTACCAACCTGTTACAACACAACATTACCAACCTGCTACAACTAAACACAACATTATCAACCTGCTACAACTAAACACAGCATTATCCACCTGTTACAACACAACACAACATTACCAACCTGCTACAACTAAACACAACATTATCAACCTGCTACAACTAAACACAACATTATCAACCTGTTACAACTAAACACAACATTATCAACCTGCTACAACTAAACACAACATTATCAACCTGCTACAACTAAACACAACATTATCCACCTGCTACAACTAAACACAACATTATCCACCTGCTACAACACAACATTATCAACCTGCTACAACTAAACACAACATTATCAACCTGCTACAACTAAACACAACATTACCAACCTGCTACAACTAAACACAACATTACCCACCTGCTACAACACAACATTATCAACCTGTTACAACTAAACACAACATTATCAACCTGTTACAACTAAACACAACATTACCAACCTGTTACAACTAAACACAACATTATCAACCTGCTACAACTAAACACAACATTATCAACCTGCTACAACACAAAATTATCAACCTGCTACAACTAAACACAACATTACCAACCTGTTACAACTAAACACAACATTATCAACCTGCTACAACTAAACACAACATTATCAACCTGCTACAACTAAACACAACATTACCAACCTGCTACAACTAAACACAACATTATCAACCTGCTACAACTAAACACAACATTACCAACCTGCTACAACTAAACACAACATTATCAACCTGCTACAACACAACATTATCAACCTGTTACAACTAAACACAACATTATCAACCTGTTACAACTAAACACAACATTATCAACCTGCTACAACACAACATTATCAACCTGCTACAACTAAACACAACATTATCAACCTGTTACAACTAAACACATTATCAACCTGCTACAACTAAACACAACATTATCAACCTGCTACAACACAACATTATCAACCTGCTACAACTAAACACAACATTACCAACCTGTTACAACTAAACACAACATTACCAACCTGTTACAACTAAACACAACATTATCAACCTGCTACAACTAAACACAACATTATCAACCTGCTACAACTAAACACAACATTACCAACCTGTTACAACTAAACACAACATTATCAACCTGCTACAACACAACATTATCAACCTGCTACAACTAAACACAACATTACCAACCTGTTACAACTATACACAACATTATCAACCTGCTACAACTACACACAACATTATCAACCTGCTACAACTAAACACAACATTACCAACCTGCTACAACTATAAACAACATTATCAACCTGCTACAACTAAACACAACATTACCAACTTGTTACAACTAAACACAACATTATCAACCTGCTACAACTAAACACAACATTACCAACCTGCTACAGCACAACATTATCAACCTGTTACAACTAAACACAACATTATCAACCTGCTACAACTAAACACAACATTACCAACCTGCTACAACTAAACACAACATTACCAACCTGCTACAACTAAACACAACATTATCAACCTGCTACAACTAAACACAACATTACCAACCTGCTACAACACAACATTATCCACCTGCTACAACTAAACACAACATTACCAACCTGCTACAACTAAACACAACATTACCAACCTGTTACAACACAACATTATCAACCTGCTACAACTAAACACAACATTACCAACCTGCTACAACTAAACACAACATTACCAACCTGTTACAACTAAACACAACATTATCAACCTGCTACAACACAACATTACCAACCTGCTACAACTAAACACAACATTATCAACCTGCTACAACTAAACACAACATTACCAACCTGCTACAACTAAACACAACATTATCAACCTGTTACAACTAAACACAACATTATCCACCTGCTACAACACAACATTACCAACCTGCTACAACTAAACACAACATTATCAACCTGTTACAACACAACATTACCAACCTGCTACAACTAAACACAACATTATCAACCTGCTACAACTAAACACAACATTACCAACCTGCTACAACTAAACACAACATTATCAACCTGCTACAACTAAACACAACATTATCAACCTGCTACAACTAAACACAACATTATCAACCTGCTACAATTAAACACAACATTATCAACCTGCTACAACTAAACACAACATTACCAACCTGTTACAACTAAACACAACATTATCAACCTGCTACAACACAACATTATCAACCTGCTACAACACAACATTACCAACCTGTTACAACTAAACACAACATTACCAACCTGCTACAACTAAACACAACATTACCAACCTGCTACAACTAAACACAACATTATCAACCTGCTACAACACAACATTATCAACCTGCTACAACTATACACAACATTACCAACCTGCTACAACACAACATTATCCACCTGCTACATCTATACACAACATTACCAACCTGCTACAACTAAACACAACATTATCAACCTGCTACAACTAAACACAACATTATCAACCTGTTACAACTGAACACAACATTATCAACCTGTTACAACTAAACACAACATTATCCACCTGCTACAACACAACATTATCAACCTGCTACAACTAAACACAACATTATCAACCTGTTACAACTAAACACAACATTATCCACCTGCTACAACACAACATTATCAACCTGCTACAACTAAACACAACATTACCAACCTGCTACAACTAAACACAACATTATCCACCTGCTACAACTAAACACAACATTACCAACCTGTTACAACTAAACACAACATTATCAACCTGCTATAACTACACACAACATTATCAACCTGTTACAACTAAACACAACATTACCAACCTGTTACAACTAAACACAACATTATCAACCTGCTACAACTAAACACAACATTATCCACCTGCTACAACTACACACAACACAGAGAGGAACCAAGTATGAATACATTTATTTTTTCATTAATTAAAAGTCTGTACCGACCCCGAGCTGGACTGAGGGGTTTTATACAGACCAGGGTCAGTACCGACCCCGAGCTGGACTGAGGGGTTTTATACAGACCAGGGTCAGTACCGACCCCGAGCTGGACTGAGGGGTTTTATACAGACCAGGGTCAGTACCGACCCCGAGCTGGACTGAGGGGTTTTATACAGACCAGGGTCAGTACCGACCCCGAGCTGGACTGAGGGGTTTTATACAGACCAGGGTCAGTACCGACCCCGAGCTGGACTGAGGGGTTTTATACAGACCAGGGTCTGTACCGACCCCGAGCTGGACTGAGGGGTTTTATACAGACCAGGGTCTGTACCGACCCCGAGCTGGACTGAGGGGTTTTATACAGACCAGGGTCAGTACCGACCCCGAGCTGGACTGAGGGGTTTTATACAGACCAGGGTCTGTACCGACCCCGAGCTGGACTGAGGGGTTTTATACATACCAGGGTCTGTACCGACCCGCTGGACTGAGGGGTTTTATACAGACCAGGGTCTGTACCGACCCCGAGCTGGACTGAGGGGTTTTATACAGACCAGGGTCTGTACCGACCCCCTGGACTGAGGGATTTTATACAGACCAGGGTCTGTACCGACCCCGAGCTGGACTGAGGGGTTTTATACAGACCAGGGTCTGTACCGACCCCCTGGACTGAGGGATTTTATACAGACCAGGGTCTGTACCGACCCCGAGCTGGACTGAGGGGTTTTATACAGACCAGGGTCTGTACCGACCCCCTGGACTGAGGGGTTTTATACAAACCAGGGTCTGTACCGACCCCGAGCTGGACTGAGGGGTTTTATACAGACCAGGGTCTGTACCGACCCCGAGCTGGACTGAGGGGTTTTATACAGACCAGGGTCTGTACCGACCCCGAGCTGGACTGAGGGGTTTTATACAGACCAGGGTCTGTACCGACCCCGAGCTGGACTGAGGGGTTTTATACAGACCAGGGTCAGTACCGACCCCGAGCTGGACTGAGGGGTTTTATACAGACCAGGGTCTGTACCGACCCCGAGCTGGACTGAGGGGTTTTATACATACCAGGGTCTGTACCGACCCGCTGGACTGAGGGGTTTTATACAGACCAGGGTCTGTACCGACCCCGAGCTGGACTGAGGGGTTTTATACAGACCAGGGTCTGTACCGACCCCCTGGACTGAGGGATTTTATACAGACCAGGGTCTGTACCGACCCCGAGCTGGACTGAGGGGTTTTATACAGACCAGGGTCTGTACCGACCCCCTGGACTGAGGGATTTTATACAGACCAGGGTCTGTACCGACCCCGAGCTGGACTGAGGGGTTTTATACAGACCAGGGTCTGTACCGACCCCCTGGACTGAGGGGTTTTATACAAACCAGGGTCTGTACCGACCCCGAGCTGGACTGAGGGGTTTTATACAGACCAGGGTCAGTACCGACCCCGAGCTGGACTGAGGGGTTTTATACAGACCAGGGTCAGTACCGACCCCGAGCTGGACTGAGGGGTTTTATACAGACCAGGGTCTGTACCGACCCCGAGCTGGACTGAGGGGTCAGGATTCAATCAAGATGGAGGAGGAACGACTCAAACATCGAAATCTTAGTGCCACGGTTACCGTGGAAACAAAGGAGGGGAACTGACTTGTCTAAGTAACTGACATTAAAAAAAATAAGCGTTATATGAAGTTGTGTTGTCTACTTGTTGAAGCGTAAAGAGAGAAACACGAGATGTGATGATGTGTGTTGTTGTCCTGTCAGGAGTGGATTGATTGATTGGTTGATTGATTGATTGATTGGTTGAACTCTGGCTCCAAAGGTAAGGGAGGAGCAGAATGGTAGGGCCAGGCCTCTTTCTATTGGAGCACCAACAGCCTAGTATCTATTAGTCCCACTACCACACAGTAACCAGCTACCCTGTAGAACCCAGCCTAGTATCTATCAGTCCCACTACCACACGGTAACCAGCTACCCTGTAGAACCCAGCCTAGTATCTATCAGTCCCACTACCACACAGTAACCAGCTACCCTGTAGAACCCAGCCTAGTATCTATCAGTCCCACTACCACATAGTAACCAACTACCCTGTAGAACCCAGCCTAGTATCTATTAGTCCCACTGCAACACAGTAACCAGCTACCCTGTAGAACCCAGCCTAGTATATATCAGTCCCACTACCACACAGTAACCAACTACCCTGTAGAACCCAGCCTAGTATCTATCAGTCCCACTACCACACAGTAACCAACTACCCTGTAGAACCCAGCCTAGTATCTATCAGTCCCACTACCACACAGTAACCAGCTACCCTGTAGACCCCAGCCTAGTATCTATCAGTCCCACTACCACACAGTAACCAACTACCCTGTAGAACCCAGCCTAGTATATATCAGTCCCACTACCACACAGTAACCAACTACCCTGTAGAACCCAGCCTAGTATCTATCAGTCCCACTACCACACAGTAACCAGCCTAGTATCTATCAGTCCCACTACCACACAGTAACCAACTACCCTGTAGAACCCAGCCTAGTATCTATCAGTCCCACTACCACACAGTAACCAACTACCCTGTAGAACCCAGCCTAGTATCTATCAGTCCCACTACCACACAGTAACCAACTACCCTGTAGAACCCAGCCTAGCATCTATCAGTCCCACTACCACACAGTAACCAGCTACCCTGTAGAACCCAGCCTAGTATCTATCAGTCCCACTACCACACAGTAACCAACTACCCTGTAGAACCCAGCCTAGTATCTATCAGTCCCACTACCACACAGTAACCAGCTACCCTGTAGAACCCAGCCTAGTATCTATCAGTCCCACTACCACACAGTAACCAGCTACCCTGTAGAACCCAGCCTAGTATCTATCAGTCCCACTACCACACAGTAACCAAATACCCTGTAGAACCCAGCCTAGTATCTATCAGTCCCACTACCACACAGTAACCAGCTACCCTGTAGAACCCAGCCTAGTATCTATCAGTCCCACTACCACACAGTAACCAACTACCCTGTAGAACCCAGCCTAGTATCTATCAGTCCCACTACCACACAGTAACCAACTACCCTGTAGAACCCAGCCTAGTATCTATCAGTCCCACTACCACACAGTAACCAACTACCCTGTAGAACCCAGCCTAGTATCTATCAGTCCCACTACCACACAGTAACCAGCTACCCTGTAGGACCCAGCCTAGTATCTATCAGTCCCACTACCACACAGTAACCAACTACCCTGTAGAACCCAGCCTAGTATCTATCAGTCCCACTACCACACAGTAACCAACTACCCTGTAGAACCCAGCCTAGTAACTATCAGTTCCACTACCACACAGTAACCAACTACCCTGTAGAACCCAGCCTAGTATCTATCAGTCCCACTACCACACAGTAACCAACTACCCTGTAGAACCCAGCCTAGTATCTATCAGTCCCACTACCACACAGTAACCAACTACCCTGTAGAACCCAGCCTAGTATCTATCAGTCCCACTACCACACAGTAACCAACTACCCTGTAGAACCCAGCCTAGTATCTATCAGTCCCAATTCCACACAGTAACCAACTACCCTGTAGAACCCAGCCTAGTATCTATCAGTCCCACTACCACACAGTAACCAACTACCCTGTAGGACCCAGCCTAGTATCTATCAGTCCCACTACCACACAGTAACCAACTACCCTGTAGAACCCAGCCTAGTATCTATCAGTCCCACTACCACACAGTAACCAGCCTAGTATCTATCAGTCCCACTACCACACAGTAACCAACTACCCTGTAGAACCCAGCCTAGTATCTATCAGTCCCACTACCACACAGTAACCAACTACCCTGTAGAACCCAGCCTAGTATCTATCAGTCCCACTACCACACAGTAACCAGCTACCCTGTAGAACCCAGCCTAGTATCTATCAGTCCCACTACCACACAGTAACCAGCTACCCTGTAGAACCCAGCCTAGTATCTATCAGTCCCACTACCACACAGTAACCAACTACCCTGTAGAACCCAGCCTAGTATCTATCAGTCCCACTACCACACAGTAACCAGCTACCCTGTAGAACCCAGCCTAGTATCTATCATTCCCACTACCACACAGTAACCAGCTACCCTGTAGAACCCAGCCTAGTATCTATCAGTCCCACTACCACACAGTAACCAGCTACCCTGTAGAACCCAGCCTAGTATCTATCAGTCCCACTACCACACAGTAACCAACTACCCTGTAGAACCCAGCCTAGTATCTATCAGTCCCACTACCACACAGTAACCAACTACCCTGTAGAACCCAGCCTAGTATCTATCAGTCCCACTACCACACAGTAACCAGCTACCCTGTAGAACTCAGCCTAGTATCTATCACTCCCACTACCACACAGTAACCAACTACCCTGTAGAACCCAGCCTAGTATCTATCAGTCCCACTACCACACAGTAACCAACTACCCTGTAGAACCCAGCCTAGTATCTATCAGTCCCACTACCACACAGTAACGAACTACCCTGTAGAACCCAGCCTAGTATCTATCAGTCCCACTACCACACAGTAACCAACTACCCTGTAGAACCCAGCCTAGTATATATCAGTCCCACTACCACACAGTAACCAACTACCCTGTAGAACCCAGCCTAGTATATATCAGTCCCACTACCACACAGTAACCAACTACCCTGTAGAACCCAGCCTACTATCTATCAGTCCCACTACCACACAGTAACCAACTACCCTGTAGAACCCAGCCTAGTATATATCAGTCCCACTACCACACAGTAACCAACTACCCTGTAGAACCCAGCCTAGTATCTATCAGTCCCACTACCACACAGTAACCAACTACCCTGTAGAACCCAGTATCTATCAGTCCCACTACCACACAGTAACCAACTACCCTGTAGAACCCAGCCTAGTATCTATCAGTCCCACTACCACACAGTAACCAACTACCCTGTAGAACCCAGCCTAGTATCTATCAGTCCCACTACCACACAGTAACCAGCTACCCTGTAGAACCCAGCCTAGTGTCTATCAGTCCCACTACCACACAGTAACCAGCTACCCTGTAGAACCCAGCCTAGTATCTATCCGTCCCACTACCACACAGTAACCAGCTGCCCTGTAGAACCCAGCCTAGTATCTATCAGTCCCACTACCACACAGTAACCAACTACCCTGTAGAACCCAGCCTAGTATCTATCAGTCCCACTACCACACAGTAACCAGCTACCCTGTAGAACCCAGCCTGGTATCTATCAGTCCCACTACCACACAGTAACCAGCTACCCTGTAGAACCCAGCCTAGTATCTATCAGTCCCACTACCACACAGTAACCAACTACCCTGTAGAACCCAGCCTAGTATCTATCAGTCCCACTACCACACAGTAACCAACTACCCTGTAGAACCCAGCCTAGTATCTACCAGTCCCACTACCACACAGTAACCAGCTACCCTGTAGAACCCAGCCTAGTATCTATCAGTCCCACTACCACACAGTAACCAGCTACCCTGTAGAACCCAGCCTAGTATCAATCAGTCCCACTACCACACAGTAACCAACTACCCTGTAGAACCCAGCCTAGTATCTATCAGTCCCACTACCACACAGTAACCAGCTACCCTGTAGAACCCAGCCTGGTATCTATCAGTCCCACTACCACACAGTAACCAGCTACCCTGTAGAACCCAGCCTGGTATCTATCAGTCCCACTACCACACAGTAACCAACTACCCTGTAGAACCCAGCCTAGTATCTATCAGTCCCACTACCACACAGTAACCAACTACCCTGTAGAACCCAGCCTAGTATCTATCAGTCCCACTACCACACAGTAACCAACTACCCTGTAGAACCCAGCCTAGTATCTATCAGTCCCACTACCACACAGTAACCAGCTACCCTGTAGAACCCAGCCTAGTATCTATCAGTCCCACTACCACACAGTAACCAACTACCCTGTAGAACCCAGCCTAGTATCTATCAGTCCCACTACCACACAGTAACCAACTACCCTGTAGAACCCAGCCTAGTATCTATCAGTCCCACTACCACACAGTAACCAACTACCCTGTAGAACCCAGCCTAGTATCTATCAGTCCCACTACCACACAGTAACCAACTACCCTGTAGAACCCAGCCTAGTATCTATCAGTCCCACTACCACACAGCAACCAACTACCCTGTAGAACCCAGCCTAGTATCTATCAGTCCCACTACCACACAGTAACCAGCCTAGTATCTATCACTCCCACTACCACACAGTAACCAGCCTAGTATCTATCAGTCCCACTACCACACAGTAACCAGCCTAGTATCTATCAGTCCCACTACCACACAGTAACCAGCCTAGTATCTATCAGTCCCACTACCACACAGTAACCAACTACCCTGTAGAACCCAGCCTAGTATCTATCAGTCCCACTACCACACAGTAACCAACTACCCTGTAGAACCCAGCCTAGTATCTATCAGTCCCACTACCACACAGTAACCAACTACCCTGTAGAACCCAGCCTAGTATCTATCAGTCCCACTACCACACAGTAACCAGCTACCCTGTAGAACCCAGCCTAGTATCTATCAGTCCCACAACCACACAGTAACCAACTACACTGTAGAACCCAGCCTAGTATCTATTAGTCCCACTACCACACAGCAACCAACTACCCTGTAGAACCCAGCCTAGCATCTATTAGTCCCACTACCACACAGTAACCAACTACCCTGTAGAACCCAGCCTAGTATCTATCAGTCCCACTACCACACAGTAACCAACTACCCTGTAGAACCCAGCCTAGTATCTATCAGTCCCACTACCACACAGTAACCAACTACTCTGTAGAACCCAGCCTAGTATCTATCAGTCCCACTACCACACAGTAACCAGCCTAGTATCTATTAGTCCCACTACCACACAGTAACCAGCTACCCTGTAGAACCCAGCCTAGTATCTATCAGTCCCACTACCACACAGTAACCAACTACCCTGTAGAACCCAGCCTAGTATCTATCAGTCCCACTACCACACAGTAACCAGCTACCCTGTAGAACCCAGCCTAGTATCTATCAGTCCCACTACCACACAGTAACCAGCTACCCTGTAGAACCCAGCCTAGTATCTATTAGTCCCACTACCACACAGTAACCAACTACCCTGTAGAACCCAGCCTTGTATCTATCAGTCCCACTACCACACAGTAACCAGCCTAGTATCTATCAGTCCCACTACCACACAGTAACCAGCTACCCTGTAGAACCCAGCCTAGTATCTATCAGTCCCACTACCACACAGTAACCAACTACCCTGTAGAACCCAGCCTTGTATCTATCAGTCCCACTACCACATAGTAACCAACTACCCTGTAGAACCCAGCCTAGTATCTATCAGTCCCACTACCACACAGTAACCAACTACCCTGTAGAACCCAGCCTAGTATCTATCAGTCCCACTACCACACAGTAACCAGCCTAGTATCTATCAGTCCCACTACCACACAGTAACCAGCTACCCTGTAGAACCCAGCCTAGTATCTATCAGTCCCACTACCACACAGTAACCAACTACCCTGTAGAACCCAGCCTAGTATCTATCGGTCCCACTACCGCACAGTACCAGTACTGAGTCAATGTGCAGGGGTACCAGGTAATAACATGGCTATATACAGGGGGTACCAGTACTGAGTCAATATACACTGGGTACCAGTATTGAGTCAATGTGCAGGGGTACCAGGTAATAACATGGCTATATACACTGGGTACCAGTACTGAGTCAATGTGCAGGGGTACCAGTACTGAGTCAATGTGCAGGGGTACCAGTACTGAGTCAATGTGCAGGGGTACCAGTACTGAGTCAATGTGCAGGGGTACCAGTACTGAGTCAATGTGCAGGGGTACGAGGTAATAACTTGGCTATATACACTGGGTACCAGTACTGAGTCAATGTGCAGGGGTACGAGGTAATAACTTGGCTATATACACTGGGTACCAGTACTGAGTCTATATACAGGGGGTACCAGTACTGAGTCAATGTGCAGGGGTACCAGTACTGAGTCAATGTGCAGGGGTACGAGGTACTAACTTGGCTATATACACTGGGTACCAGTACTGAGTCTATATACAGGGGGTACCAGTACTGAGTCAATGTGCAGGGGGTACCAGTACTGAGTCAATGTGCAGGGGTACGAGGTAATAACTTGGCTATATACACTGGGTACCAGTACTGAGTCTATATACACTGGGTACCAGTACTGAGTCTATATACACTGGGTACCAGTACTGAGTCAATGTGCAGGGGTACCAGTACTGAGTCAATGTGCAGGGGTACGAGGTAATAACTTGGCTATATACACTGGGTACCAGTACTGAGTCAATGTGCAGGGGTATGAGGTAATAACTTGGCTATATACACTGGGTACCAGTACTGAGTCAATGTGCAGGGGTACCAGGTAATAACATGGCTATATACAGGGGGTACCAGTACTGAGTCAATATACACTGGGTACCAGTACTGAGTCAATGTGCAGGGGTACGAGGTAATAACTTGGCTATATACACTGGGTACCAGTACTGAGTCAATGTGCAGGGGTACCAGGTAATAACATGGCTATATACAGGGGGTACCAGTACTGAGTCTATATACACTGGGTACCAGTACTGAGTCTATATACACTGGGTGCCAGTACTGAGTCTATGTGCAGGGGTACGAGGTAATAACATGGCTATATACACTGGGTACCAGTACTGAGTCAATGTGCAGGGGTACCAGGTAATAACATGGCTATATACACTGGGTACCAGTACTGAGTCAATGTGCAGGGGTACCAGGTAATAACATGGCTATATACACTTGAAGCTCTCGACCCGCTCTACTACAGCCCTGTCGATGTGGATGGGGGCGGACTTGGCCTTCCATTTCCTGTAGTCCACAGTCAGCTTCTTTGTCTTGCTGACGTCGAGGAAGAGGTTGTTGTCCTGGCACCACACTGCCAGGTCTCTGACCTCCTCCCTATAGGCTGTCTCATCGTTGCCAGGTCTCTGACCTCCTCCCTATAAGCTGTCTCATCGTTGTCTCTGACCTCCTCCCTATAGGCTGTCTCATCGTTGTCAGGTCTCTGACCTCCTCCCTATAGGCTGTCTCATCGTTGTCAGGTCTCTGACCTCCTCCCTATAGGCTGTCTCCTCGTTGTCAGGTCTCTGACCTCCTCCCTATAGGCTGTCTCATCGTTGTCAGGTCTCTGACCTCCTCCCTATAGGCTGTCTCATCGTTGTCAGGTCTCTGACCTCCTCCCTATAGGCTGTCTCATCGTTGTCAGGTCTCTGACCTCCTCCCTATAGGCTGTCTCATCGTTGTCAGGTCTCTGACCTCCTCCCTATAGGCTGTCTCATCGTTGTCAGGTCTCTGACCTCCTCCCTATAGGCTGTCTCATCGTTGTCAGGTCTCTGACCTCCTCCCTATAGGCTGTCTCATCGTTGTCAGGTCTCTGACCTCCTCCCTATAGGCTGTCTCATCGTTGTCAGGTCTCTGACCTCCTCCCTATAGGCCGTCTCATCGTTGTCAGGTCTCTGACCTCCTCCCTATAGGCCGTCTCATCGTTGTCAGGTCTCTGACCTCCTCCCTATAGGCTGTCTCCTCGTTGTCAGGTCTCTGACCTCCTCCCTATAGGCTGTCTCCTCGTTGTCGGTGATCAGGCCAACCACCGTCGTGTCGTCTGCAAACGTAATAATGATGTTGGAGTTGTGCGCGGCCACGCAGTCAAGGGTGAACAGGGAGTACAGGAGGGGACTAAGCACACACCCCCGTGTCGAGGGTCAGCGTGACGGATGTGTTTGTACCCCCGCCCTCACCACCTGAGGGCGGTCTGTCAGGAAGTCCAGCTGCAGAGAGGAGGTGTTTAGTCCCAGGGTCCTGAGCTTAGTAATGAGCTTGGAGGGCACTATGGTGTTGAACGCTGAGCTGTTGTCGATGAACAGCATTCTCTCGTAGGGGTTCCTCTTGTCCAGCTGGAAAAGGGCCGTGTGGACAGCAATAGACTGCATCCTATGTGGATCTGTTTGGGGCGGTATGCAAATTGGATTGCGTCCGGGGTGTCTGGGCTGATGGTGTGGATGTGAGCCATGACCAGCCTTTCAGAGCATTTTATGGCTACAGATGTGAGTGCTACAGGGCGAAAGTCATTTAGACAGGTTACCTTGGCGTTCTTGGGCACAGGTACTATGGTGGTCTGCTTGAAACGTATGTATTACAGACTGGGTCAGGGAGAGGTCGAAAATGTCAGTGAAGACACTTGCCCAGATGTTAGCGCGGCCTTGTGAATGTTAACCTGTTCCAAGGTCTTACTCACATTGGCTATGGTGAGCAAGATCACACAGTCGTTCGGAACAGCTGGTGCTCTCATGTATGGTTCAGTGTTGCTTTCCTCGATGCGGATTTAGCTCGTATGGTAGGCTCGCGTCACTGGGCAGCTCGCAGCTCTGTTTCCCTCTGTAATCTGTGATAGTTTGTAAGCCCTGCCACATCCGACGAGCGTCAGAGCATAATTCGATCTTCGTCCTGTATTGTTTGATGGCTCGTTGGAGGTCGTAGCAGGATTTCTAATAAGCGTCTGGGATTAGTGTCTCTCTCCTTGAAAGCGACAGCTTTAGCCTTTATCAAGGCTGCTGGTAATCAGTTGTTGGGCTTTCAATTCCATACACGATTTTGTAGTGAACCGTTCCATAGTTACGTACTCAGAACACAGGAACCTGAACGATGTTTAGAAGCTTTAATATTCTGCTTTATTGTAAATTGCGATCATACCAGACATGATTTTAAATGACACTAACAGTCCAATAACTGGTACTACAGTACCCAACACCCCTCTGTTCAGACTGGGGGGTTTCATTTTATTGCATTTTGGCTTTATATTTCTGTAATATCCACGGAGCAACTTAAAAGGATACTTCTGGATTTTGGCCATGAGTTCATCTGACTCTGTGAAAGTAGATAAAAGGGCCTCATTGCCAACATCCAGAAGAATCCCTTTAAGGAACCAATCAACCCGACTTCTCTAATCACACTTCCTATTATAGGCACAATTCTCAGTTGATTAGACATTAGGAACACAAAAATAATACACAATATATTAAACTTTGGGTATTGGATAAAAAAAAAGACATTAGAAAACGTGATTGAAAGACAAACAAGCAGTTACAGCCTCAATGAGGCTTTGATGGACGATGTTGAATTAAACAAGAAGTTTATTGTTTCATACCCAGAAATCATAATGATCCTCAGTGTATTCTAATAGAACTGAGAAACGCCTCCTCCTTGTAGCAGGTATAAATGGTACTAGCTGGGGCAGTCAGGATGGCAGAAGGACAGCGTCTGGGACTCATTCGTCTCTCAACAGGTTCATAATACATGGCCTTAATTCTGTCTTTGACCCCAACCACATTGAAGACACCAAACGTGTGTTTATTCACAACCACTTGTAAACAAGACTAATCTAGCTTCTTTCGGTAAGACACTTTGTCTTTGGTTTCCTGTAGTTTATCAGAGAGCATGTCTTTCGTTTCCCCGATCTTTCCAGAGAAACGTTCTTTCGTCTCCTCCATCTTTCCAGAGAAACGTTCTTTCGTCTCCTCCATCTTTCCAGAGAAACGTTCTTTCGTCTCCTCCATCTTTCCAGAGAAACGTTCTTTCGTCTCCTCCATCTTTCCAGAGAAACGTTCTTTCGTCTCCTCCATCTTTTCGGAAATACCAGACAATCGTTCTTTCGTATCTTCCATTTTCCCCGAGAGTAGTTCTTTGGTTTCCTCCATTTTTTCAGAGAACAGTTCCTTAGTCTCCTCCATTTTCTCTGTGAGTTTCTCCCTGGTCTCTTCCATCCGGTCCTGCAGGTAGTCTTTGACGGGCGGCGGGGTAGAGAAGTAGCCGTGTTTACGGAGGTACTGCACTGAGAAGGACGTCCCACCCAGAGTCACCGTGTATCTGGCAGGTGTTGCAATCTGAAGGGAATCAGGACAAAGAAAGCCATTAAGTTCAGTAGAACAAGTGAATTGAAGCTGATGTTGCAATCTGAGTATTTCTGCTCACCCTGAACAGGGCGTCGTATGTACAAGTCCTCTTACCTTGTACAAGTGATAGTCCGTGAGTACTCTTACCTTGTCATAGTCCGTGGGTACTCTTACCTTGGTACAAGTCATAGTCCGTGGGTACTCTTACCTTGTCATAGTCCGTGGGTACTCTTACCTTGGTACAAGTCATAGTCCGTGGGTACTCTTACCTTGGTACAAGTCATAGTCCGTGGGTACTCTTACCTTGGTACAAGTCATAGTCCGTGGGTACTCTTACCTTGTCATAGTCCGTGGGTACTCTTACCTTGGTACAAGTCATAGTCCGTGGGTACTCTTACCTTGGTACAAGTCATAGTCCGTGGGTACTCTTACCTTGGTACAAGTCATAGTCCGTGGGTACTCTTACCTTGTCATAGTCCGTGGGTACTCTTACCTTGTACAAGTCGTAGTCCGTGGGTACTCTTACCTTGTACAAGTCGTAGTCCGTGGGTACTCTTACCTTGGTACAAGTCATAGTCCGTGGGTACTCTTACCTTGTCATAGTCCGTGGGTACTCTTACCTTGTACAAGTCGTAGTCCGTGGGTACTCTTACCTTGTACAAGTCGTAGTCCGTGGGTACTCTTACCTTGTACATGGCGTAGTCCGTGGGTACTCTTACCTTGTACATGGCGTAGTCCGTGGGTACTCTTACCTTGTACATGGCGTAGTCCGTGGGTACTCTTACCTTGTACATGGCGTAGTCCGTGGGTACTCTTACCTCGTACATGGCGTAGGCAGTGAGTTATCTTACCTCGTACATGACGTAGGCAATGAGTTATCTTACCTCGTACAAGGCGTAGGCAGTGAGTTATCTTACCTTGTACATGGCGTAGGCAGTGAGGGCGTAGCCGCCAGAAGAGTGATTCAGCAGACCAACAATCTTCTCTGGTAAACCAATAAACTCCAGAAAAGGCACCACATTCACCCCCCTGTGAAATACACAGTGAGGTTATTAACTAATGCCAGATACTGCGCCTTCACATGAAACAATAAGTGGCCAGTTTATTAGGTCCTAGCCCCACATTGTCAGACTAATTGACTGTCATCGCCCCACATTATGTCAGACTAATTGACTGTCCTAGCCCCACATTATGTCAGACTAATTGACTGTCCTAGCCCCACATTATGTCAGACTAATTGACTGTCCTAGCCCCACATTATGTCAGACTAATTGACTGTCCTAGCCCCACATTATGTCAGACTAATTGACTGTCCTAGCCCCACATCATGTCAGACTAATTGACTGTCCTAGCCCCACATCATGTCAGACTAATTGACTGTCCTAGCCCCACATTATGTCAGACTAATTGACTGTCCTAGCCCCACATTATGTCAGACTAATTGACTGTCCTAGCCCCACATTATGTCAGACTAATTGACTGTCCTAGCCCCACATTATGTCAGACTAATTGACTGTCCTAGCCCCACATCATGTCAGACTAATTGACTGTCCTAGCCCCACATTATGTCAGACTAATTGACTGTCCTAGCCCCACATCATGTCAGACTAATTGACTGTCCTAGCCCCACATTATGTCAGACTAATTGACTGTCCTAGCCCCACATTATGTCAGACTAATTGACTGTCCTAGCCCCACATATAATGGAATCCCCAGGGAGATTAGACCAGACAGGTGACTCACTGCATAGCAGCGTAGTAGAAGGTCCCGAACCAGACGCTGGAGGTCAGGAGATGGACAGGTATCATCACCTTCCCGTACTGCTTAAAGGTCTTCTTGAATCTCTGGACCAGACCAATGGACTTGTCCTGCAGAGGGTCTATCTCTGGGGCCTCCGGCGGGGCCTCCACAGGCAGCTTGGAGGACTCTGCCCCGTAGACGGGCTCTGTTCCAGCCAGGCCGAGTGGGTCCTGGTCCTCCGGTTGGAGCTTGGGCCGTTCCACTGCCCTGTTAAAGGCTGAGGTACTGACCCAGCGCTGGCCGGGCCCGGTGGGCAGGCGGCCTACAATACACACCGACACGGCCAGGCGAGCCTCACACACCGACAGGCCCACGACCACGGACCGCACGTAGGCCATCTGCCGCAATGCACCCTGGGACAGAACACGATGCATCTCCTCCTCCCTGAGACGTTTGACCAGAGCCTGCAGAGAGCACACATCAGAGTTTACAAATGACTATCAATTACAAGAGGAGTAATCATTTATGTTGATAAGTATATATTAAGTTAGGAAACGTTATAATCAGAGTGAAAAAACGTATCTGATAAGACATAATACCAAAACATACCTCCAACTAGAGTAGGACAACCATTAATCCAGCACCTGAAAACGTCCAAATAGAAATATGATAAACACAATCTAAGCACAGAAGTTAGCCACAACAGACTAATCCAGTGGCCACTACTGTGGATGATTCTCAGCAAAACAACCAAAGGTCTGGTTTAAACTACGTTTACTAGCTACACACAGCCATGGTCGGATATATAGCTAACAAGGCAAAAAAATAAATAATTGCTAGCAAGCCAACTATAGTAAGTAGCTAGTCAGCTAGCTAAGTGGCTATCTAGCCAAGTTACATGTGCAAAGGTTAGCTACAGAACTTGCAAAACATCTAAAGTTATCTTTCTAGAGCTAGCTAGCTGTCACATACGCAGTGGCTTCTGTGTGGTTGACATTGGGGGGGGGAGTCTGGAGGACGGCAAACTTCCTTCACTTATAAAGCTTCCAGAACAACCCAGTGTAAACGCGGGCCAGTTTTAGATATGCTTAGCTAACGTTAGTTGTCTGGCTAATGCCTGATTCTGACAGAAAGCCAACTCGGGTTGTTTTTGCTTGCTAGCTAAGTTAGCTAGCCGACACTTGGCAAAGTAGTTGTTTATATTTCTCGGGAAGTTGTAAAACTACGTGACAAAGCTCACACGTAACGGAATACATACATTGAAATTCAAGAGGTGTTTGATCCAGTCAAAAGTGTTTTCTGTAGTTGTATGAGCCATAAGTACATAGAATGACCGTCCTGTCAGTAGAAGACCTTACAGCAGAGATAGAGGGGATCCGCGTGTCCTCGGGCCGCGCAATGCATCATGGGATTCCGAGTTCATTTGTCACGAGATTTGGTGTCTGTAAACTGCGTAAAAACAGCACTTCCCGAAATGCCTAAAACCTTTCGTTCAGGATTTCCATTTATATGAAAGAGATACAAACCTCTAGTCCAGCGGATAACAACCAATATACCCAAAGATCGTTCCACTTTATGTTGCAAGTATCAAACTTGGTACACTAACAATCAAATCTTACCTTTTTATTTTGTAAATATAGTCATCACATATTCACTGCACTTAGTCTGTAATAAAACCTTAAATCCGTCTTTATGGAACTAACTGCACATTCTCTCTTACATTCAATGTGATGTTTCTCTGTTCCTTGTTCCTCTCGTCTCTGTGCTGCAGATCTTTTAACAACTTGATGGTATAGCAAAAGCCTAATAAACTTGACATTAACTTGAATTGTCTCTCTTGATTTTACCCACAAACAAAATCACTTATAGTCTAGGTATAGTGCCCTGTATCTCAGGTGGTAGCTCATGGTGCTTGTAATACCAGGGTTGTGGGTTTGATTCCCACGGGGGTGAAGTATGAACAAATAAAAAGTACATACATGTATGCAGTCACTAATGTAAGTGGTGTCTGCTGAATGTAAAGCATATTGATTTTTTATTATTTTTGCCAGTATTTTGACGTGCGTCGACCAAACAGCGGCTGAAGGGCAAACATGGTGACGTCATCTTGCCAAAGCTCTCCATACTACATCAGCCCAATGTATAATGTATGCATCGAGCCGACGTCGGCGAGATGTATGTGTGCTGTCTGGGAAGACCTTACGGGGGTCATTTTGAGGTCATTTTGACCATGGTCTAGCAGCTACGGAAAAGAATTGTGGACTTTCTGATAGAGCCACCACATTTCACACACAGCTTAGGGCATGTCTAAAGGAAGTATTTTTTGGCTGTAGTGCCATCACAGATTTAGTCCATTACCCCCATGGCGGCCATTTCCAATATGGCGGCAATTTCCAATATGGCGGCCATTTCCAATATGGCGGCCATTTCCAATATGGCGGCCATTTCCAATATGGCGGCCATTTCCAATATGGCGGCCATTTCCAATATGGCGGCCATTTCAGCTGCAGGGAGTCATATTGGACTAGATTTACTTGGCCATATCTCCACACATAATTGGTACATACAGCCCAATGATGACTTAAAATGTTTGAGGGGGTCTAGTAAAAAAAAAATATCAAATGGCCCCAAAATGCCATATATACATATCCTTTAAACGTTTAGTAGAAAATGGTGAAATCGAGTGCCAAATTACTGCTTTTGTAAATGTTTTTGTGGCTAGTTCCAATAGTTTACACGTAAAAACTCTAAAGAGTAATATATATATATATATAGGTGTTCCCTGAAGTTTACAGATTGCAATGACATATAATGATATATTTTTTTGTGTAAATTTTAAGACAAATTACAGGAAACCTGCCCTGTACACGTCACTTTAGGTCAGATCAAATCAAATGTATTTATATAGCCCTTCTTACATCAGCTGATATCTCAAAGTGCTGTACAGAAACCCAGCCTAAAACCCCCAACAGCAAGCAATGCAGGTGTAGAAGCACAGTAGCTAGGAAAAACTCCCTAGAAAAGGCCAGAACCTAGGAAGAAACCTAGAGAGGAACCAGGCTATGAGGGGTGGCCAGTCCTCTTCTGGCTGTGGCGAGTGAAAATCCCATTGGAATGTATTATGTCCAGCAGAGAGACAGGTAACCCACTAAATACTATGTATGATGAGACCTTCCAGCCATTAGACAAAGGACAAGTCTAAAGGAAGATGTGTAGCTATAGTTGCAGATATACCCTGTTATACTCAGTGGTGTAGCGATAGTTTTGTAAGTCTTTGTTGTTTGCTTCCAAGTTAAGAGGTCGTTTGTTTCCTATTTTCCATGTATATTTTAGTTAATTACGTTGAGATGTCACGTCATTTCCTTATTTTCCTTATTTGAGATGTATTGGTTTAATAGATTTATCCTTGTCACCTTTACCTGCAACCTGCTTATCACGTCTGCCCTGTTGCAGAACCACACACCAACTTTACCACGTCCAACCACTAGTCCTTAATAAATAACCAATCCAACTTTACCACAAGTCCTTAATAAATAACCAATCCAACTTCACCACGTCCAACCACAAGGGGGTAGGGCTGGGGTAGGGCTGAGGCAGGGCTGGGGTAGGGCTGAGGCAGGGCTGGGGCAGGACTGGGGTAGGGCTGAGGCAGGGCTGGGGCAGGGCTGAGGTAGGGCTGAGGCAGGGCTGAGGTAGGGCTGGGGCAGGGCTGAGGCAGGGCTGGGGTGGCGAAGCTCAACCAGTTAAAGAATATAGACAGTGGCAACAGAATGATCATAAGTGATCCACTTTTATATTGATGGGTTGTTCCAGCGATTTGTGGCTTTTGAGAAGTTTAACTTGGTAAAAATAAAATGTCAAGTATTTCACCTAATATTCTGTTATAAAGAGCACATGTTCTTCCCTGAATAAAAAGCAGGTTTTCAGGGTTGATGGTTTCATGTTAAATCAGTCATGCATCCCCTTGTGACAGGGGGAATGGAGGTTTGTTGTGTGCAACAGGGAGGGGGCAACTGAATGCAAGCTTCACCCCCCAAAAAATACATTGTTAAAACATTTCTGGCCTGTCCATCTATGGGTAACAGGGTTGACAATGGTCAAACACCAGACAATGGTCAAACACCAGACAATGGCCAAACACCAGACAATGGTCAAACACCAGACAATGGCCAAACACCAGACAATGGCCAAACACCAGACAATGGTCAAACACCAGACAATGGCCAAACACCAGACAATGGTCAAACACCAGACAATGGCCAAACACCAGACAATGGTCAAACACCAGACAATGGCTTAACACCAGACAATGGCTTAACACCAGACACTGGTCAAACACCAGACACTGGTCAAACACCAGACACTGGTCAAACACCAGACACTGGTCAAACACCAGACAATGGCTTAACACCAGACAATGGCTTAACACCAGACAATGGCTTAACACCAGACAATGGCCAAACACCAGATAATTATTTTTTTATTTGTTATAAATGTGCAAACATTTCAAAAAACCTGTTTTGCATTATGGGGTAATGTGTGTAGATTGATAAGGAAAAAAATAATTTAATCAATTTTAGAATAATGCTGTAATGTAACAAAATGTGTCAAAAGGGAAGGGGTCTGAATACTTTCCGAATGTACTGTAGTAAACATACAGTATAATATACAGTAGTTATCTATTCTGTATATAGTTATACATACAGTATAATATACAGTAGTTATCTAGTCTGTATATAGTTATACATACAGTATAATATACAGTAGTTATCTATTCTGTATATAGTTATACATACTGTATAATATACAGTAGTTATCTATTCTGTATATAGTTATACATACTGTATAATATACAGTAGTTATCTATTCTGTATATAGTTATACATACTGTATAATATACAGTAGTTATCTATTCTGTATATCGTTATACATACTGTATAATATACAGTAGTTATCTATTCTGTATATCGTTATACATACTGTATAATATACAGTACTTATCTATTCTGTATAATATACAGTAGTTATCTATTCTGTATATAGTTAAATGTACAGTATAATATACAGTAGTTATCTATTCTGTATATAGTTAAATGTAAAGTATAATATACAGTAGTTATCTATTCTGTATATAGTTAAATGTACGGTTGACAGATCATCCTCAGTTCCCATACAGACAGTGTGATTTAAATGTACGGTTGACAGATCATCCTCAGTTCCCATACAGACAGTGTGATTTAAATGTACGGTTGACAGATCATCCTCAGTTCCCATACAGACAGTGTGAGTTAAATGTACGGTTGACAGATCATCCTCAGTTCCCATACAGACAGTGTGAGTTAAATGTACGGTTGACAGATCATCCTCAGTTCCCATACAGACAGTGTGTTTTAAATGTACGGTTGACAGATCATCCTCAGTTCCCATACAGACAGTGTGATTTAAATGTACGGTTGACAGATCATCCTCAGTTCCCATACAGACAGTGTGATTTAAATGTACGGTTGACAGATCATCCTCAGTTCCCATACAGACAGTGTGATTTAAATGTACGGTTGACAGATCATCCTCAGTTCCCATACAGACAGTGTGATTTAAATGTACGGTTGACAGATCATCCTCAGTTCCCATACAGACAGTGTGATTTACATGTACGGTTGACAGATCATCCTCAGTTCCCATACAGACAGTGTGATTTAAATGTACGGTTGACAGATCATCCTCAGTTCCCATACAGACAGTGTGATTTAAATGTACGGTTGACAGATCATCCTCAGTTCCCATACAGACAGTGTGATTTACATGTACGGTTGACAGATCATCCTCAGTTCCCATACAGACAGTGTGATTTACATGTACGGTTGACAGATCATCCTCAGTTCCCATACAGACAGTGTGATTTACATGTACGGTTGACAGATCATCCTCAGTTCCCATACAGACAGTGTGATTTACAAATTGTGGACTTTATGGAAATTATTGTTGACATGATGATCTCCATGGAATATAATGTTTCCTGTATGTACTGTGGACTTCAGTACCGATGTTCTCTGCACATGTAAATAAAATGCCTTATTGTCCAAGTTTAACATGTATTTATTTATATAAGCACTTGTGATCCATCTGAAAATGCCCAGGTGTCTCTTGTTTGAATCAACTCTGATATCTGAGATGAGCTGGGATCTGATTGTTGTAACAGACCCGAAAGCTGTCAAGCAGCATGGCTGAGATGTCAACATGAAAGACAAACAGTGCAGGGTGTCAATAAAACCCATATAGGGCCCTACTTTTAACCAAGGCCCTGTTCCCCATATAGCGCCCTACCTTTAACCAAGGCCCTATTCCCCATATAGGGAACTACCTTTAACCAAGGCCCTATTCCCCATATAGGGCCCTACCTTTAACCAAGGCCCTATTCCCCATATAGTGCCCTACCTTTAACCAAGGCCCTATTCCCCATATAGTGTCCTACCTTTAACCAAGGCCCTATTCCCCATATAGGGCCCTACCTTTAACCAAGGCCCTATTCCCCATATAGTGCCCTACCTTTAACCAAGGCCCTATTCCCCATATAGTGCTCTACCTTTAACCAAGGCCCTATCCCCCTAATAGGGAACTACCTTTAACCAAGGCCCTATTCCCCATATAGGGCCCTACCTTTAACCAAGGCCCTATTCCCCATATAGTGCCCTACCTTTAACCAAGGCCCTATTCCCCATATAGTGCCATACCTTTAGCCAAGGCCCTATTCCCCATACAGTGCTCTACCTTTAGCCAAGGCCCTATTCCCCATATAGTGCTCTACCTTTAACCAAAGCCCTATTCCCCATATAGTGCTCTACCTTTAACCAAGGCCCTATTCCCCATATAGTGCCCTACCTTTAACCAAGGCCCACGGGGTCAAGGTGGAAAGTTGTGCATTATCTAGGGAATAGGGTACAGCCAAAGCCCCTCAGTGGAACAGAGCATTGACCTCGTAGCAGAGTGGTGCAGCCAAAGCCCCTCAGTGGAACAGAGCTTTGACCTCGTAGCAGAGTGGTGCAGCCAAAGCCCCTCAGTGGAACAGAGCTTTGACCTCGTAGCAGAGTGGTGCAGCCAAAGCCCCTCAGTGGAACAGAGCTTTGACCTCGTAGCAGAGTGGTGCAGCCAAAGCCCCTCAGTGGAACAGAGCTTTGACCTCGTAGCAGAGTGGTGCAGCCAAAGCCCCTCAGTGGAACAGAGCTTTGACCTCGTAGCAGAGTGGTGCAGCCAAAGCCCCTCAGTGGAACAGAGCTTTGACCTCGTAGCAGAGTGGTGCAGCCAAAGCCCCTCAGTGGAACAGAGCTTTGACCTCGTAGCAGAGTGGTGCAGCCAAAGCCCCTCAGTGGAACAGAGCTTTGACCTCGTAGCAGAGTGGTGCAGCCAAAGCCCCTCAGTGGAACAGAGCTTTGACCTCGTAGCAGAGTGGTACAGCCAAAGCCCCTCAGTGGAACAGAGCTTTGACCTCGTAGCAGAGTGGTGCAGCCAAAGCCCCTCAGTGGAACAGAGCTTTGACCTCGTAGCAGAGTGGTGCAGCCAAAGCCCCTCAGTGGAACAGAGCTTTGACCTCGTAGCAGAGTGGTGCAGCCAAAGCCCCTCAGTGGAACAGAGCTTTGACCTCGTAGCAGAGTGGTGCAGCCAAAGCCCCTCAGTGGAACAGAGCTTTGACCTCGTAGCAGAGTGGTGCAGCCAAAGCCCCTCAGTGGAACAGAGCTTTGACCTCGTAGCAGAGTGGTGCAGCCAAAGCCCCTCAGTGGAACAGAGCTTTGACCTCGTAGCAGAGTGGTGCAGCCAAAGCCCCTCAGTGGAACAGAGCTTTGACCTCGTAGCAGAGTGGTGCAGCCAAAGCCCCTCAGTGGAACAGAGCTTTGACCTCGTAGCAGAGTGGTGCAGCCAAAGCCCCTCAGTGGAACAGAGCTTTGACCTCGTAGCAGAGTGGTGCAGCCAAAGCCCCTCAGTGGAACAGAGCTTTGACCTCGTAGCAGAGTGGTGAGTCTGAGCAGAGCAGCATCTTCCTGAAGGTGTGTCGTAGCTCTGCGCTGCGGAAGGCGTAGATGGCTGGGTCTATCACGGCGTGACTCATCAGCAGAACCAAATTCAGCTGGAACAGAGAACGGTAGCACTCACAGTAAGGGTTCTCAACACACACCATGAGGAGGAGGAGATGGAGGAAGAAAGGCGCCCAGCACACCACAAACACCCCGAACAGCATGGTGAGCGTGAGCGCCCCCCGGAGGCTGCGGTGCGGCATGGCACTCCCAGGCAGCGCCGCAATCTTCCTGGCGTGGGACCGAGCCAGCAGGAACATGTGGACGTAGAGGAAGAGGATGAGGAGCAACGAGACGAGGAAGAGCACGATGAAAAGGATCTTGATGACCATGGCGTCACAGAACGCCACCATGACCGTCCCGGCGACGCCGCACAGCGCCCAGATCCCCGCCAGGGCGGCGGCGGCTCGCCTCATGGTCATGATGTTGTGGTAGCGCAGCGCGTGGAAGATGGTGACGTAGCGGTCCACGGCGATGGCCAGGAAGCTACAGATACAACCGATAAAGGACATGCAGAGCAGTGCGTCTATGACGTCGTCCACCCTCCGGACGGAGTCCCCTCGGGAGTCCAGGTGTCCGACGTCGCTGAACACCATCATCACGGTCTCCCAGGTCTTGGAGAGGGAGGAGATGGTGTTGAACGTGGCCAGGCTACAGATAAACATGTACATCGGGGAGTGGAGGTTCTTGTTGCGCACCACGGCCGCCACCACCAACAGGTTCTCACTGAGAGACACCATACCCAACACGAAGAACGCCAGGTGGGGGACCTTCACCACCTGACAGTCTGTGTGGTTGGAGGGGAGAGCTGAGCCATCATTCATTATGGAGACCACAGACAGTGTCAGAGCAACGTCCACAGTCGATCAGATCAGAACAGGGTGTTTCAGAATAGATCAGGAGCAGTGTCAGAGCTTTGGTTCAGACAGTTAGCTGAAATGTTTCAGCTTTGGTTCAGACAGTTAGCTGAAATGTTTCAGCTTTGGTTCAGACAGTTAGCTGAAATGATTCAGCTTTGGTTCAGACAGTTAGCTGAAATGTTTCAGCTTTGGTTCAGACAGTTAGCTGAAATGTTTCAGCTTTGGTTCAGACAGTTAGCTGAAATGTTTCAGCTTTGGTTCAGACAGTTAGCTGAAATGTTTCAGCTTTGGTTCAGACAGTTAGCTGAAATGTTTCAGCTTTGGTTCAGACAGTTAGCTGAAATGTTTCAGCTTTGGTTCAGACAGTTAGCTGAAATGTTTCAGCTTTGGTTCAGACAGTTGGCTGAAATGTCTAGTGAGGTTTGGTTCAGACAGTTGGCTGTACTGTCTCCTCAGTGTGATGACACTGCATGGACCTGCTGGGTGGTGGTTGGTTGTGATGGATCACCTTAGTAGACCAGGTACTGTAGAGAGGAGTTGATTCTGGAGAGGAGACGATTCTGGAGAGGAGACGATTCTGGAGAGGAGACGATTCTGGAGAGGAGACGATTCTGGAGAGGAGACGATTCTGGAGAGGAGACGATTCTGGAGAGGAGACGATTCTAGAGAGGAGATGATTCTAGAGAGGAAATGATTCTGGAGAGGAGACGATTCTGGAGAGGAGATGATTCTGGAGAGGAGATGATTCTAGAGATGACACCCACCTGTGGAAAGAGAACAAAAACATGAAAGAAATTACATCACATTTAATTGAACATGTGATGAGTGTGATAGTGTGTATGTGTGTGTGTGCACGTGTGTGTTTGTTATATGTGTGTGTGTATGTAGTGTATGTGCACGTGTGGGGAAGCCAAGCCTTCCCACCCCCCAAAAATACCATATTACAACCTATGTATTGTGACAATTGCATTATTTGCTCTATAACCTGTTAGTTCATATGCCTTGACATCGTGATATGTAGGCCTAAGGCCTTGTGATAGATAGGCCTAAGGCCTTGACATCGTGATATGTAGGCCTAAGGCCTTGTGATAGATAGGCCTAAGGCCTTGACATTGTGATATATAGGCCTAAGGCCTTGTGATAGATAGGCCTAAGGCCTTGTGATATATAGGCCTAAGGCCTTGACATTGTGATATATAGGCCTAAGGCCTTGACATTGTGATAGATAGGCCTAAGGCCTTGTGATAGATAGGCCTAAGGCCTTGTGATATATAGGCCTAAGGCCTTGTGATATATAGGCCTAAGGCCTTGTGATATATAGGCCTAAGGCCTTGTGATATGTAGGCCTAAGGCCTTGACATTGTGATATATAGGCCTAAGGCTTTGACATTGTGATATATAGGCCTAAGGCATTGTGATAGATAGGCCTAAGGCCTTGTGATAGATAGGCCTAAGGCCTTGTGATATGTAGGCCTAAGGCCTTGTGATATGTAGGCCTAAGGCCTTGACATTGTGATATATAGGCCTAAGGCCTTGACATTGTGATATATAGGCCTAAGGCCTTGTGATAGATAGGCCTAAGGCCTTGTGATATATAGGCCTAAGGCCTTGTGATATATAGGCCTAAGGCCTTGTGATATATAGGCCTAAGGCCTTGTGATATATAGGCCTAAGGCCTTGTGATATATAGGCCTAAGGCCTTGTGATATATAGGCCTAAGGCCTTGTGATTTATAGGCCTAAGGCCTTGTGATATGTAGGCCTAAGGCCTTGACATTGTGATATATAGGCCTAAGGCCTTGACATCGTGATATATAGGCGTAAGGCCTTGTGATAGATAGGCCTAAGGCCTTGTGATAGATAGGCCTAAGGCCTTGTGATAGATAGGCCTAAGGCCTTGTGATAGATAGGCCTAAGGCCTTGTGATAGATAGGCCTAAGGCCTTGTGATAGATAGGCCTAAGGCCTTGTGATATATAGGCCTAAGGCCTTGTGATATATTGGCCTTGTGATATATAGGCTTAAGGCCTTGTGATATATAGGCCTAAGGCCTTGTGATATATAGGCCTAAGGCCTTGTGATATGTAGGCCTAAGGCCTTGTGATATGTAGGCCTAAGGCCTTGACATTGTGATATATAGGCCTAAGGCCTTGACATTGTGATATATAGGCCTAAGGCCTTGACATTGGGATATATAGGCCTAAGACCTTGACATTGTGATATATAGGCCTAAGGCCTTGACATTGGGATATATAGGCCGAAGGCCTTGACATTGGGATATATAGGCCTAAGGCCTTGTGATATATAGGCCTAAGGCCTTGACATTGGGATATATAGGCCTAAGGCCTTGACATTGGGATATATAGGCCTAAGGCCTTGTGATATATAGGCCTAAGGCCTTGACATTGGGATATATAGGCCTAAGGCCTTGACATTGTGATATATAGGCCTAAGGCCTTGACATTGTGATATGTAGGCCTAAGGCCTTGACATTGTGATATGTAGGCCTAAGGCCTTGACATTGTGATATATAGGCCTAAGGCCTTGACATTGGGATATATAGGCCTAAGACCTTGACATTGTGATATATAGGCCTAAGGCCTTGACATTGGGATATATAGGCCGAAGGCCTTGACATTGGGATAAATAGGCCTAAGGCCTTGTGATATATAGGCCTAAGGCCTTGACATTGGGATATATAGGCCTAAGGCCTTGACATTGGGATATATAGGCCTAAGGCCTTGTGATATATAGGCCTAAGGCCTTGACATTGGGATATATAGGCCTAAGGCCTTGACATTGTGATATATAGGCCTAAGGCCTTGACATTGGGATATATGGGCCTAAGGCCTTGACATCGGGATATATGGGCCTAAGGCCTTGACATTGGGATATATAGGCCGAAGGCCTTGACATTGTGATATATAGGCCTAAGGCCTTGACATTGGGATATATAGGCCTAAGGCCTTGACATTGGGATATATAGGCCTAAGGCCTTGACATTGGGATATATAGGCCTAAGGCCTTGACATTGGGATATATAGGCCTAAGGCCTTGACACCGTGATATATAGGCCTAAGGCCTTGACACCGTGATATATAGGCCTAAGGCCTTGACACCGTGATATATAGGCCTAAGGCCTTGACACTGTGATCTATAGGCCTTGACATTGTGATACATAGGCCTAAGGCCTTGCCATTGTGATATATAGACCTAAGGCCTTGACATTGTGATATATAGGCCTAAGGCCTCTGATAGGGCACTAACTCATCATCAAGCTTTGATGATTTGAATCAGCTGTGTAGAGCTAGGGAAAACAACTAAACATGCACCCAGGACCGAGGCTGGGAAACCATGTGCCAGGGCAACAAGGCCATCTGCCAAGGCACCAAGGCCATCTGCTAGGGCACCAAGGCCACCTGCCAGGGCACCAAGGCCACCTGTCAGGGCACCAAGGCCACCTGCCAAGGTACCAAGGCCATCTGCCAGGGCACCAAGGCCATCTGCTAGGGCACCAAGGCCACCTGCCAGGGCACCAAGGCCACCTGCCAGGGCACCAAGGCCACCTGTCAGGGCACCAA
This sequence comes from Salvelinus fontinalis, assembly GCF_029448725.1. Taxonomy (NCBI): domain Eukaryota; kingdom Metazoa; phylum Chordata; class Actinopteri; order Salmoniformes; family Salmonidae; genus Salvelinus; species Salvelinus fontinalis. The sequence continues at coordinate 2,743,979 of NC_074702.1, read as the reverse complement.
GGCCACCTGCCAAGGCACCAAGGCCATCTGCCAGGGCACCAAGGCCACCTGCCAGGGCACCAAGGCCACCTGCCAGGGCACCAAGGCCACCTGCCAAGGCACCAAGGCCATCTGCCAAGGCACCAAGGCCATCTGCCAGGGAACCAAGGCCATCTGCCAGGGCACCAAGGCCATCTGATAGGGCACCAAGGCCATCTGCCAGGGAACCAAGGCCATCTGCCAGGGAACCAAGGCCATCTGATAGGGCACCAAGGCCATCTTATAAGGCACCAAGGCCATCTGATAGGGCACCAAGGCCATCTGCCAGGGCACCGAGGCCATCTGATAGGGCACCGAGGCCATCTGATAGGGCACCGAGGCCATCTGATAGGGCACCGAGGCCATCTGCTAGGGCACCAAGGCCATTGACCAAAACAGACAATTATACTGATTTGAAAACTGAAAAACATGAGCTATTCTGATAAGAAAAACATACGTTTATGTAAATGTACATAAATAATTTGTCTACATGTCTAAGTGTAGTTGGTAGTCTGTGATATTGACTACAGTCCATTAACTACGGTCTACATGTCAAAGTGTAGGTGATAGTCTACCACCATGTCACCATGTCCTAGATCTATCAAAGCTGAACCGTATCCACCATGTCCCAGATCTATCAAAGCTGAACCGTATCCACCGTGTCCGTATCCACCATGTCCTAGATCTATCAAAGCTGAACCGTATCCACCATGTCCCAGATCTATCAAAGCTGAACCGTATCCACCATGTCCTAGATCTATCAAAGCTGAACCGTATCCACCATGTCCCAGATCTATCAAAGCTGAACCGTATCCACCATGTCCTAGATCTATCAAAGCTGAACCGTATCCACCATGTCCCAGATCTATCAAAGCTGAACCGTATCCACCATGTCCTAGATCTATCAAAGCTGAACCGTATCCACCATGTCCCAGATCTATCAAAGCTGAACCGTATCCACCATGTCCTAGATCTATCAAAGCTGAACCGTATCCACCATGTCCCAGATCTATCAAAGCTGAACCGTATCCACCATGTCCCAGATCTATCAAAGCTGAACCGTATCCACCATGTCCGTATCCACCATGTCCTAGATCTATCAAAGCTGAACCGTATCCACCATGTCCGTATCCACCATGTCCTAGATCTATCAAAGCTGAACCGTATCCACCATGTCCCAGATCTATCAAAGATGAACCGTATCCACCATGTCCTAGATCTATCAAAGCTGAACCGTATCCACCATGTCCCAGATCTATCAAAGCTGAACTGTATCCACCGTGTCCGTATCCACCGTGTCCCAGATCTATCAAAGCTGAACTGTATCCACCATGTCCGTATCCACCATGTCCTAGATCTATCAAAGCTGAACTGTATCCACCATGTCCGTATCCACCATGTCCTAGATCTATCAAAGATGAACCGTATCCACCATGTCCTAGATCTATCAAAGTTGAACCGTATCCACCATGTCCTAGATCTATCAAAGATGAACCGTATCCACCATGTCTGTATCCACCATGTCCTAGATCTATCAAAGCTGAACCGTATCCACCATGTCCTAGACCTATCAAAGCTGAACCGTATCCACCATGTCCCAGATCTATCAAAGCTCCACTGTATCCACCATGTCCGTATCCACCGTGTCCCAGATCTATCAAAGCTGAACCGTATCCACCATGTCCTAGATCTATCAAAGCTGATCCGTATCCACCATGTCCTAGATCTATCAAAGCTGAACCGTATCCACCATGTCCTAGATCTATCAAAGCTGAACCGTATCCACCATGTCCGTATCCACCATGTCCCAGATCTATCAAAGCTGAACCGTATCCACCATGTCCCAGATCTATCAAAGCTGAACCGTATCCACCATGTCCGTATCCACCATGTCCCAGATCTATCAAAGCTGAACCGTATCCACCATGTCCCAGATCTATCAAAGCTGAACGTATCCACCATGTCCTAGATCTATCAAAGCTGAACCGTATCCACCATGTCCTAGATCTATCAAAGCTGAACCGTATCCACCATGGTCCAGATCTATCAAAGCTGAACCGTATCCACCATGTCCTAGATCTATCAAAGCTGAACCGTATCCACCATGTCTCAGATCTAACAAAGCTGAACCGTATCCACCATGTCCGTATCCACCATGTCCTAGATCTATCAAAGCTGAACTGTATCCACCATGTCCGTATCCACCATGTCCTAGATCTATCAAAGCTGAACTGTATCCACCATGTCCGTATCCACCATGTCCTAGATCTATCAAAGCTGAACCGTATCCACCATGTCCTAGATCTATCAAAGCTGAACCGTATCCACCATGTCCCAGATCTATCAAAGCTGAATCGTATCCACCATGTCCTAGATCTATCAAAGATGAACCGTATCCACCATGTCTGTATCCACCATGTCCTAGATCTATCAAAGCTGAACCGTATCCACCATGTCCTAGACCTATCAAAGCTGAACCGTATCCACCATGTCCCAGATCTATCAAAGCTCCACTGTATCCACCATGTCCGTATCCACCGTGTCCCAGATCTATCAAAGCTGAACCGTATCCACCATGTCCTAGATCTATCAAAGCTGATCCGTATCCACCATGTCCTAGATCTATCAAAGCTGAACCGTATCCACCATGTCCGTATCCACCATGTCCCAGATCTATCAAAGCTGAACCGTATCCACCATGTCCCAGATCTATCAAAGCTGAACCGTATCCACCATGTCCGTATCCACCATGTCCCAGATCTATCAAAGCTGAACCGTATCCACCATGTCCCAGATCTATCAAAGCTGAACCGTATCCACCGTGTCCGTATCCACCATGTCCTAGATCTATCAAAGCTGAACCGTATCCACCATGTCCCAGATCTATCAAAGCTGAACCGTATCCACCATGTCCTAGATCTATCAAAGCTGAACCGTATCCACCATGTCCCAGATCTATCAAAGCTGAACCGTATCCACCATGTCCTAGATCTATCAAAGCTGAACCGTATCCACCATGTCCCAGATCTATCAAAGCTGAACCGTATCCACCATGTCCTAGATCTATCAAAGCTGAACCGTATCCACCATGTCCCAGATCTATCAAAGCTGAACCGTATCCACCATGTCCCAGATCTATCAAAGCTGAACCGTATCCACCATGTCCGTATCCACCATGTCCTAGATCTATCAAAGCTGAATCGTATCCACCATGTCCGTATCCACCATGTCCTAGATCTATCAAAGCTGAACCGTATCCACCATGTCCCAGATCTATCAAAGATGAACCGTATCCACCATGTCCTAGATCTATCAAAGCTGAACCGTATCCACCATGTCCCAGATCTATCAAAGCTGAACTGTATCCACCGTGTCCGTATCCACCGTGTCCCAGATCTATCAAAGCTGAACTGTATCCACCATGTCCGTATCCACCATGTCCTAGATCTATCAAAGCTGAACTGTATCCACCATGTCCGTATCCACCATGTCCTAGATCTATCAAAGATGAACCGTATCCACCATGTCCTAGATCTATCAAAGTTGAACCGTATCCACCATGTCCTAGATCTATCAAAGATGAACCGTATCCACCATGTCTGTATCCACCATGTCCTAGATCTATCAAAGCTGAACCGTATCCACCATGTCCTAGACCTATCAAAGCTGAACCGTATCCACCATGTCCCAGATCTATCAAAGCTCCACTGTATCCACCATGTCCGTATCCACCGTGTCCCAGATCTATCAAAGCTGAACCGTATCCACCATGTCCTAGATCTATCAAAGCTGATCCGTATCCACCATGTCCTAGATCTATCAAAGCTGAACCGTATCCACCATGTCCGTATCCACCATGTCCCAGATCTATCAAAGCTGAACCGTATCCACCATGTCCCAGATCTATCAAAGCTGAACCGTATCCACCATGTCCGTATCCACCATGTCCCAGATCTATCAAAGCTGAACCGTATCCACCATGTCCCAGATCTATCAAAGCTGAACGTATCCACCATGTCCTAGATCTATCAAAGCTGAACCGTATCCACCATGTCCTAGATCTATCAAAGCTGAACCGTATCCACCATGGTCCAGATCTATCAAAGCTGAACCGTATCCACCATGTCCTAGATCTATCAAAGCTGAACCGTATCCACCATGTCTCAGATCTAACAAAGCTGAACCGTATCCACCATGTCCTAGATCTATCAAAGCTGAACCGTATCCACCATGTCCGTATCCACCATGTCCTAGATCTATCAAAGCTGAACTGTATCCACCATGTCCGTATCCACCATGTCCTAGATCTATCAAAGCTGAACTGTATCCACCATGTCCGTATCCACCATGTCCTAGATCTATCAAAGCTGAACCGTATCCACCATGTCCTAGATCTATCAAAGCTGAACCGTATCCACCATGTCCCAGATCTATCAAAGCTGAATCGTATCCACCATGTCCTAGATCTATCAAAGCTGAACCGTATCCACCATGTCCTAGATCTATCAAAGCTGAACCGTATCCACCATGTCCTAGATCTATCAAAGCTAAACCGTATCCACCATGTCCGTATCCACCATGTCCTAGATCTATCAAAGCTGAACCGTATCCACCATGTCCGTATCCACCATGTCCTAGATCTATCAAAGCTGAACCGTATCCACCTTGTCCGTATCCACCATGTCCTAGATCTATCAAAGCTGAACCGTATCCACCATGTCCTAGATCTATCAAAGCTGAACCGTATCCACCATGTCCTAGATTTATCAAAGCTGAACCGTATCCACCATGTCCCAGATCTATCAAAGCTGAACCGTATCCACCATGTCCGTATCCACCATGTCCCAGATCTATCAAAGCTGAACCGTATCCACCATGTCCCAGATCTATCAAAGCTGAACCGTATCCACCATGTCCGTATCCACCATGTCCCAGATCTATCAAAGCTGAACCGTATCCACCATGTCCTAGATCTATCAAAGCTGTACTGTATCCACCATGTCCTAGATCTATCAAAGCTGAACCGTATCCACCATGTCCGTATCCACCGTGTCCCAGATCTATCAAAGCTGAACCGTATCCACCATGTCCGTATCCACCGTGTCCCAGATCTATCAAAGCTGAACCGTATCCACCATGTCCGTATCCACCATGTCCCAGATCTATCAAAGCTGAACCGTATCCACCATGTCCCAGATCTATCAAAGCTGAACTGTATCCACCATGTCCGTATCCACCATGTCCTAGATCTATCAAAGCTGAACAGTATCCACCATGTCCTAGATCTATCAAAGCTGAACCGTATCCACCATGTCCGTATCCACCATGTCCCAGATCTATCAAAGCTGAACCGTATCCACCATGTCCCAGATCTATCAAAGCTGAACCGTATCCACCATGTCCCAGATCTATCAAAGCTGAACCGTATCCACCATGTCCTAGATCTATCAAAGCTGAACCGTATCCACCATGTCCTAGATCTATCAAAGCTGAACCGTATCCACCATGTCCTAGATCTATCAAAGCTGAACCGTATCCACCATGTCCTAGATCTATCAAAGCTGAACCGTATCCACCATGTCCTAGATCTATCAAAGCTGAACCGTATCCACCATGTCCCAGATCTATCAAAGCTGAACCGTATCCACCATGTCCTAGATCTATCAAAGCTGAACCGTATCCACCATGTCCCAGATCTATCAAAGCTGAACCGTATCCACCATGTCCCAGATCTATCAAAGCTGAACCGTATCCACCATGTCCGTATCCACCATGTCCTAGATCTATCAAAGCTGAACCGTATCCACCATGTCCTAGATCTATCAAAGCTGAACCGTATCCACCATGTCCTAGATCTATCAAAGCTGAACCGTATCCACCATGTCCCAGATCTATCAAAGCTGAACCGTATCCACCATGTCCCAGATCTATCAAAGATGAACCGTATCCACCATGTCCCAGATCTATCAAAGCTGAACCGTATCCACCATGTCCCAGATTTATCAAAGCTGAACTGTATCCACCATGTCCGTATCCACCATGTCCCAGATCTATCAAAGCTGAACCGTATCCACCATGTCCTAGATCTATCAAAGCTGAACCGTATCCACCATGTCCTAGATCTATCAAAGCTAAACCGTATCCACCATGTCCGTATCCACCGTGTCCTAGATCTATCAAAGCTAAACCGTATCCACCATGTCCGTATCCACCATGTCCCAGATCTATCAAAGCTGAACCGTATCCACCATGTCCCAGATCTATCAAAGCTGAACCGTATCCACCATGTCCGTATCCACCATGTCCTAGATCTATCAAAGTTGAATGAACCGTATCCACCATGTCCTAGATCTATCAAAGCTGAACTGTATCCACCATGTCCGTATCCACCATGTCCTAGATCTATCAAAGCTGAACCGTATCCACCCTGTCCCAGATCTATCAAAGCTGCACCGTATCCACCATGTCCGTATCCACCATGTCCTAGATCTATCAAAGCTGCACCGTATCCACCATGTCCGTATCCACCATGTCCTAGATCTATCAAAGCTGCACCGTATCCACCATGTCCTAGATCTATCAAGGGGAAATGAAGCACCATATGAAATCACAACACAAGACTAGCCTGTAGTGTACAGCTCACGTTAGAGGAACCCACCGCCCTATTGATAAATCTGATCAGCATGACGATCTCCCTCCAAACGCTCTCCAACCTGTTGACTAGAGTCTTCAGGGCTGTTTAAAATCCTTACCTTTGACTCTTACAGGCTGCTGTGTTGTCCAATCATTGTCCTGTCGGTCTCAATACAGAGCTCTGTAGGAGAGTGGAACTGTACACTTCCTGCAGTAGGAGACTGAGAATATGTACCAAATGGCACCCTATTCCCTACATAGTGCCCTGTGGGCCCTGGTCTAAAGTAGTGCACTATATAGGGAACAGGGTGCTATAGGGCTCTGGTCTAAAGTAGTGCACTACATAGGGAACAGGGTGCTATAGGGCTCTGGTCTAAAGTAGTGCACTACATAGGGAACAGGGTGCTATAGGGCTCTGGTCTAAAGTAGTGCACTACATAGGGAACAGGGTGCTATAGGGCTCTGGTCTAAAGTAGTGCACTACATAGGGAACAGGGTGCTATAGGGCTCTGGTCTAAAGTAGTGCACTACATAGGGAACAGGGTGCCATAGGGCTCTGGTCTAAAGTAGTGCACTACATAGGGAACAGGTTGTCATTTGGCAGCCCTGTGAGGAACATTACTCTGTTATTGTACCCTTGGATGATGTCATGGCCGAGGGTGACAGAGATGTTATCAGGCCGTCTCATGTTTTCTCTGCTGTTTCACAAGGTCCTCTGAGAAGCAGAAGACACGTTTTTCAACAACAACCCTAAACCCAGAAGCTGAAGCAAATGAAATGTTTTCTGACATTGAAAGACATGAGTTTTTCACCTACAGAAAAGCTCTGACAATTATTATTTATTATCTAAATTAAATATATTAGAAATACATACCAGGACCCAGTGCATACCAACAGCATACAATACCAGGACCCAGTGGATACCAACAGTATACCATAACTGAGTATGTTGTCTATCACTAGCAGCACCATATCACCAGGTAACATTCTGAGTATGTTGTCTAGCAGCACCATATCACCAGGTAACATTCTGAGTATGTTGTCTAACAGCACCATATCACCAGGTAACATTCTGAGTATGTTGTCTATCAGCACCATATCACCAGGTAACATTCTGAGTATGTTGTCTATCACTAGCAGCACCATATCACCAGGTAACATTCTGAGTATGTTGTCTATCAGCACCATATCACCAGGTAACATTCTGAGTATGTTGTCTATCACTAGCAGCACCATATCACCAGGTAACATTCTGAGTATGTTGTCTATCACTAGCAGCACCATATCACCAGGTAACATTCTGAGTATGTTGTCTAGCAGCACCATATCACCAGGTAACATTCTGAGTATGTTGTCTATCACTAGCAGCACCATATCACCAGGTAACATTCTGAGTATGTTGTCTAACAGCACCATATCACCAGGTAACATTCTGAGGATGTTGTCTAGCAGCACCATATCACCAGGTAACATTCTGAGTATGTTGTCTATCAGCACCATATCACCAGGTAACATTCTGAGTATGTTGTCTAGCAGCACCATATCACCAGGTAACATTCTGAGTATGTTGTCTAGCAGCACCATATCACCAGGTAACATTCTGAGTATGTTGTCTATTACTAACAGCACCATATCACCAGGTAACATTCTGAGTATGTTGTCTAGCAGCACCATATCACCAGGTAACATTCTGAGTATGTTGTCTATTACTAACAGCACCATATCACCAGGTAACATTCTGAGTATGTTGTCTATCACTAACAGCACCATATCACCAGGTAACATTCTGAGTATGTTGTCTAGCAGCACCATATCACCAGGTAACATTCTGAGTATGTTGTCTAACAGCACCATATCACCAGGTAACATTCTGAGTATGTTGTCTAGCAGCACCATATCACCAGGTAACATTCTGAGTATGTTGTCTAGCAGCACCATATCACCAGGTAACATTCTGAGTATGTTGTCTAGCAGCACCATATCACCAGGTAACATTCTGAGTATGTTGTCTATTACTAACAGCACCATATCACCAGGTAACATTCTGAGTATGTTGTCTAGCAGCACCATATCACCAGGTAACATTCTGAGTATGTTGTCTATCACTAACAGCACCATATCATCAGGTAACATTCTGAGTATGTTGTCTAACACTAACAGCACCATATCACCAGGTAACATTCTGAGTATGTTGTCTATCACTAGCAGCACCATATCACCAGGTAACATTCTGAGTATGTTGTCTAGCAGCACCATATCACCAGGTAACATTCTGAGTATGTTGTCTAACAGCACCATATCACCAGGTAACATTCTGAGTATGTTGTCTAGCAGCACCATATCACCAGGTAACATTCTGAGTATGTTGTCTATCACTAACAGCACCATATCACCAGGTAACATTCTGAGTATGTTGTCTATCACTAGCAGCACCATATCACCAGGTAACAATCTGAGTATGTCGTCTATCACTAGCAGCACCATATCACCAGGTAACATTCTGAGTATGTTGTCTATCAGCACCATATCATCAGGTAACATTCTGAGGATGTTGTCTAGCAGCACCATATCACCAGGTAACATTCTGAGTATGTTGTCTATCAGCACCATATCACCAGGTAACATTCTGAGTATGTTGTCTATCACTAGCAGCACCATATCACCAGGTAACATTCTGAGTATGTTGTCTAGCAGCACCATATCACCAGGTAACATTCTGAGGATGTTGTCTAACAGCACCATATCACCAGGTAACATTCTGAGTATGTTGTCTATCACTAACAGCACCATATCACCAGGTAACATTCTGAGTATGTTGTCTAGCAGCACCATATCACCAGGTAACATTCTGAGTATGTTGTCTATCACTAGCAGCACCATATCACCAGGTAACATTCTGAGTATGTTGTCTAGCAGCACCATGTCACCAGGTAACATTCTGAGTATGTTGTCTATCACTAGCAGCACCATATCACCAGGTAACATTCTGAGTATGTTGTCTATCAGCACCATGTCACCAGGTAACATTCTGAGTATGTTGTCTAGCAGCACCATATCACCAGGTAACATTCTGAGTATGTTGTCTAGCACTAACAGCACCATATCACCAGGTAACATTCTGAGTATGTTGCCTAACAGCACCATATCACCAGGTAACATTCTGAGTATGTTGTCTAACAGCACCATATCACCAGGTAACATTCTGAGTATGTTGTCTAGCAGCACCATATCACCAGGTAACATTCTGAGTATGTTGTCTAGCAGCACCATATCACCAGGTAACATTCTGAGTATGTTGTCTATCAGCACCATGTCACCAGGTAACATTCTGAGTATGTTGTCTATCACTAACAGCACCATATCACCAGGTAACATTCTGAGTATGTTGTCTAGCAGCACCATATCACCAGGTAACATTCTGAGTATGTTGTCTAACAGCACCATATCACCAGGTAACATCCTGAGTATGTTGTCTAGCAGCACCATATCACCAGGTAACATTCTGAGTATGTTGTCTAGCAGCACCATATCACCAGGTAACATTCTGAGTATGTTGTCTATCAGCACCATATCACCAGGTAACATTCTGAGTATGTTGTCTAGCAGCACCATATCACCAGGTAACATTCTGAGTATGTTGTCTATCACTAACAGCACCATATCACCAGGTAACATTCTGAGTATGTCGTCTATCACTAGCAGCACCATATCACCAGGTAACATTCTGAGTATGTTGTCTATCAGCACCATATCATCAGGTAACATTCTGAGTATGTTGTCTAGCAGCACCATATCACCAGGTAACATTCTGAGTGTGTTGTCTATCACTAACAGCACCATATCACCAGGTAACATTCTGAGTATGTTGTCTATCACTAACAGCACCATATCACCAGGTAACATTCTGAGTATGTTGTCTAGCAGCACCATATCACCAGGTAACATTCTGAGTATGTTGTCTAACAGCACCATATCACCAGGTAACATTCTGAGTATGTTGTCTAGCAGCACCATATCACCAGGTAACATTCTGAGTATGTTGTCTAGCAGCACCATATCACCAGGTAACATTCTGAGTATGTTGTCTATCACTAACAGCACCATATCACCAGGTAACATTCTGAGTATGTTGTCTAGCAGCACCATATCACCAGGTAACATTCTGAGTATGTTGTCTAGCAGCACCATATCACCAGGTAACATTCTGAGTATGTTGTCTATCACTAGCAGCACCATATCACCTGGTAACATTCTGAGTATGTTGTCTATCACTAACAGCACCATATCACCAGGTAACATTCTGAGTATGTTGTCTAGCAGCACCATATCACCAGGTAACATTCTGAGTATGTTGTCTAGCAGCACCATATCACCAGGTAACATTCTGAGTATGTTGTCTATCACTAGCAGCACCATATCACCAGGTAACATTCTGAGTATGTTGTCTAGCAGCACCATATCACCAGGTAACATTCTGAGTATGTTGTCTAGCAGCACCATATCACCAGGTAACATTCTGAGTATGTTGTCTAGCAGCACCATATCACCAGGTAACATTCTGAGTATGTTGTTTATCACTAGCAGCACCATATCACCAGGTAACATTCTGAGTATGTTGTCTATCACTAGCAGCACCATATCACCAGGTAACATTCTGAGTATGTTGTCTAGCAGCACCATATCACCAGGTAACATTCTGAGTATGTTGTCTATCACTAGCAGCACCATATCACCAGGTAACATTCTGAGTATGTTGTCTAGCAGCACCATATCACCAGGTAACATTCTGAGTATGTTGTCTAGCAGCACCATATCACCAGGTAACATTCTGAGTGTGTTGTCTAGCAGCACCATATCACCAGGTAACATTCTGAGTGTGTTGTCTATCACTAGCAGCACCATATCACCAGGTAACATTCTGAGTATGTTGTCTATCACTAGCAGCACCATATCACCAGGTAACATTCTGAGTATGTATAAATGTACTTGGTAAATAAAGGTGATTCTGAAAAGAATACGTTAGCTTTTTTTAATGGACAGGCTTTTCCCCACTATCCCCATTTAGTTTGACTGGTCAGTAATAATAACCTTTTAAAAGGTCAAGACAGAGCAGTGGCATGGAAGGATGATGGATGAGTGGTGGATGGATGATGAATGCTGGATGGATAAACGCTGGATGGATGATGAATGATGAATGCTGAATGGATGATGAATGCTGGATGAATGGTGGATGGATGATGAATGGTGGATGGATGATGAATGGTGGATGGATGATGAATGCTGGATGGATGATGAATGGTGGATGGATGATGAATGGTGGATGGATGATGAATGCTGGATGGATGATGAATGCTGGATGGATGATGAATGGTGGATGGATGATGAATGGTGGATGGATGATGAATGCTGGATGAATGGTGGATGGATGATGAATGCTGGATGAATGGTGGATGGATGATGAATGCTGGATGGATGATGAATGGTGGATGGATGATGAATGCTGGATGAATGGTGGATGGATGATGAATGCTGGATGAATGGTGGATGGATGATGAATGCTGGATGGATGATGAATGCTGGATGCTGGATGGATGATCAATGTGGAGAATGAGAGCAGTCCTCCATGAGACAATAATTGGATCATATTATTAAACAATGCTTACCAGTTAGATTTTAATTTGTCAAATTAAATAGAAATAGGCTCTGTAACAGTGAACATTTACAAAACATTTACAGAAGCAGGGACATTTATATTGTACACAACGAGCGTCACAAAACAGAATCTGAACATTATATTTACAAAGTCATGCTTCACATATAGAACAGAAAACAGAGCATCAAGGGGAACGTAATGAGTTAACCAACAGATCAATAACACGGACATTAAAACGAGTCCCACAAGTTCAGTCCACAGCAGGGTTCAAGGTGTCAGATCTAAAAGGACCTAGGGGTTAGGGGCTAGGAGCTAGGGGCTAAACGAGAAGTTCAGTCCACAGCAGGGTTCAAGGTGTCAGATCTAAAAGGACCTAGGGGTTAGGGGCTAGGAGCTAGGGGCTAAACGAGTCCCAGACGTTCAGTCCAGAGCAGGGTTCAAGGTGTCAGATCTAAAAGGACCTAGGGGTTAGGGGCTAGGAGCTAGGGGCTAAACGAGAAGTTCAGTCCACAGCAGGGTTCAAGGTGTCAGATCTAAAAGGACCTAGGGGTTAGGGGCTAGGAGCTAGGGGCTAAACGAGTCCCAGACGTTCAGTCCATAGCAGGGTTCAAGGTGTCAGATCTAAAAGGACCTAGGGGTTAGGGGTTAGGGGCTAGGAGCTAGGGGCTAAACGAGTCCCAGAAGTTCAGTCCACAGCAGGGTTCAAGGTGTCAGATCTAAAAGGTATGGATAGGTAACAGCAAAATGGATGCTGCTTCACCTTGCCCTCTGATAGGCAAAATTCTTGGACCTAGGAAATCCTTTCAGATCTGTACAAGTGGCAATGTACCTAGGGGTTAGGAGCTAGGGGTTAGGGGTGTGGAGGTGTTAAGGACTAGGGGTTAGGAGCTAGGGGTTAGGAAATAGGGGTTAGGAAATAGGGGTGTGGAGGTGTTAAGGACTAGGGGTTAGGAGCTAGGGGTTAGGAATAGGGGTTAGGAGCTAGGGGTTAGGGGTGTGGAGGTGTTAAGGGCTAGGGGTTAGGAAATAGGGGTTAGGAGCTAGGGATTAGGTGTGTGAGGGGTTAAGGACTAGGGATTAGGAGCTAGGGATTAGGAGCTAGGGGTTAAGAACTAGGGGTTAAGGACTAGGGGTTAGGGGTGTGGAGGGGTTAAGAGCTAGGGATTAGGAGCTAGGGATCAGGAGCTAGGGGTTAAGGACTAGGGGTTAAGAGCTAGGGATTAGGAGCTAGGAATTAGGAGCTAGGGATTAGGAGTGTGGAGGGGTTAAGGACTAGGGATTAGGAGCTAGAGGTTAGGAGTGTGTAGCTGTTAAGGACTAGGGATTAGGAGCTAGGTTTAAGGGACTAGGGTTTGATGTGTCGGCAGAGCGAGGCGATCTGTGTGATGCAGCTGGTGACAGCGGGGGGGACGGGCTGGGTGGTCTCTCCTCGCCATGACGCCAGCGCAGCCAGAGCCTCCTTGGGGTTGCTAGGCGACAGGTCATAGACGGTGTAGACAGCTGCCAGCTGGACCTCCCAGGGAACACCTGGAAATGACATCACAGAGACTCATTGGTTGGCCAACTGTCCAATACGGACACACAGATTTGTCCAGTTTCATCTGTAAAAACAAAACAAAAAGTGATTCTGCTCAGATGAGACTGGACAGATGTCTGCCCCGTCCCGCCTGCCCAGTCCCGCCTGCCCAGTCCCGCCTGCCCCGTCCCTCCTGCCCAGTCCCTCCTGCCCCGTCCCGCCTGCCCAGTCCCGCCTGCCCCGTCCCGCCTGCCCCGTCCCGCCTGCCCCGTCCCGCCTGCCCAGTCCCTCCCTCCTGCCCAGTCCCTCCCTCCTGCCCAGTCCCTCCCTCCTGCCCAGTCCCTCCCTCCTGCCCAGTCCCTCCCTCCTGCCCAGTCCCTCCCTCCTGCCCAGTCCCTCCCTCCTGCCCAGTCCCTCCCTCCTGCCCCGTCCCTCCCTCCTGCCCAGTCCCTCCCTCCTGCCCCGTCCCTCCTGCCCCGTCCCGCCTGCCCAGTCCCGCCTGCCCAGTTCCGCCTGCCCAGTCCCGCCTGCCCAGTCCCGTCTGCCCAGTCCCGTCTGCCCAGTCCCGCCTGCCCATTTCCGCCTGCCCCGTCCCGCCTGCCCAGTCCCGCCTGCCCAGTCCCGCCTGCCCAGTCCCGCCTGCCCAGTCCCTCCTGCCCCGTCCCTCCTGCCCAGTCCCTCCTGCCCCGTCCCTCCTGCCCCGTCCCGCCTGCCCAGTCCCGCCTGCCCCGTCCCACCTGCCCCGTCCCTCCTGCCCAGTCCCGCCTGCCCAGTCCCGCCTGCCCCGTCCCTCCTGCCCCGTCCCTCCTGCCCCGTCCCTCCTGCCCCGTCCCGCCTGCCCCGTCCCGTCTGCCCCGTCCCGCCTGCCCCGTCCCGTCTGCCCCGTCCCTCCTGCCCCGTCCCGTCTGCCCCGTCCCGCCTGCCCCGTCCCGCCTGCCCCGTCCCGCCTGCCCAGTCCCGCCTGCCCAGTCCCGCCTGCCCCGTCCCGCCTGCCCAGTCCCGCCTGCCCAGTCCCTCCTGCCCAGTCCCGCCTGCCCAGTCCCGCCTGCCCAGTCCCGCCTGCCCAGTCCCGCCTGCCCCGTCCCGCCTGCCCCGTCCCGCCTGCCCAGTCTCATCTGAGCAGAATTACTTTTTGTTTTTAGCAGAAGAGTTAGGGTTACAGGTACATAGGTCCATGTATACAATTTCAGATATAAGTTTCTAATTTAGTCAGAAATGTGTTTTTATTGCACGCTAAAGTGTACTGTTAGCTAGCAAACGTTAGCTTGCTGGCTCGCTAGCTAACGCTACGTGTATGATCTTTGTAGTAATAATATTTGAATCAGAAATCCCTTTGCATTTCTAGTTCTAGCCTAACGTTAGCTAGCTAACGTTGACCCTAGCCTGTTAGCTTTAGCTACCTGCAGATTCATACTACAGCTATGACAATGTTTGTATTGGTAGTAGTATGAGTTGGGATTATCCCGGGTCATAGTTTAGCTAGCTAGCCACATGTCTAAAAACAAAATGGTTCCTGAACTGTAGTGTATGATATACCATTTTCTAGCTCTGAGTCTCTCCTTTCATCCAATGTAAAAAAAAAAAAACACTATTTCAAATGTTGCTTCATAAGACCGAGTCGAGGCGGTCGGTCACATATTTCTCTCTATACTCCGCCAGGGGGCAGACCAATCATGTGTAAACCAATTTAAGACGGGGCGAAATGCTAGTGCCTGTAAATGTAAAGTTTGGTACGGAGAGCCCCTCTACTTCTGTCCCTCTTTTTAAGTGTATTCATTTTATCCGGGATCGTTTACCTCGTCATATACATTTAGAAATCACACTATGAATTTCATTCTAAATAGCCAGAAGGGAGAGACAAGGGAAGCATTAAATTACACACACTCAGCCCTGGCAGTATATTCATCCTGACAAGGGAAGCATTAAATTATTCAGCCCCGGCAGTATATTCATCCTGACAAGGGAAGCATTAAACTACACACATTCAGCCCTGGCAGTATATTCACCCTGACAAGGGAAGCATTAAATTATTCAGCCCTGGCAGTATATTCATCCTGACAAGGGAAGCATTAAACTACACACATTCAGCCCTGGCAGTATATTCACCCTGACAAGGGAAGCATTAAACTACACACATTCAGCCCTGGCAGTATATTCACCCTGACAAGGGAAGCATTAAACTACACACATTCAGCCCTGGCAGTATATTCATCCTGACAAGGGAAGCATTAAATTACACACACTCAGCCCTGGCAGTATATTCATCCTGACAAAGGAAGCATTAAATTATTCAGCCCCGGCAGTATATTCATCCTGACAAGGGAAGCATTAAATTATTCAGCCCTGGCAGTATATTCATCCTGACAAGGGAAGCATTAAACTACACACATTCAGCCCTGGCAGTATATTCACCCTGACAAGGGAAGCATTAAACTACACACATTCGGCCCTGGCAGTATATTCATCCTGACAAGGGAAGCATTAAACTACACACATTCGGCCCTGGCAGTATATTCACCCTGACAAGGGAAGCATTAAACTACACACATTCGGCCCTGGCAGTATATTCATCCTGACAAGGGAAGCATTAAACTACACACATTCAGCCCTGGCAGTATATTCATCCTGACAAGGGAAGCATTAAACTACACACACTCAGCCCTGGCAGTATATTCACCCTGACAAGGGAAGCATTAAACTACACACATTCAGCCCTGGCAGTATATTCACCCTGACAAGGGAAGCATTAAACTACACACATTCGGCCCTGGCAGTATATTCACCCTGACAAGGGAAGCATTAAACTACACACATTCGGCCCTGGCAGTATATTCATCCTGACAAGGGAAGCATTAAACTACACACATTCAGCCCTGGCAGTATATTCACCCTGACAAGGGAAGCATTAAACTACACACATTCAGCCCTGGCAGTATATTCATCCTGCCAATAGATATTCTGCCGAGGCCTCCCGGGTGGCGCAGTGGTCTAAGGCACTGCATCGCAGTGCTAGCTGTGCCTCCACAGACTCTGGGTTCGAGCCCAGGCTCTGTCGCAGCCGGCCGCGACCGGGAGGCTCAGGGGGCACAATTGGCCCAGCGTTGTCTGGGTTAGCGACTCCTGTGGCGGGCTGGGCGCAGTGCACACTGACCAAGGTCGCCAGGTGCACGGTGTTTCCTCCGACACATTGGTGCGGCTGGCTTCCGGGTTGGATGCGTGCTGTGTTAAGAAGCAGTGCGGCTTGGTTGGGTTGTGTTTCGGAGGACGCATTGCTCTCGACCTTCGCCTCTCCCGAGCCCGTACGGGAGTTGTAGCGATGAGACAAGGTAGTAATTACTAGCGATTGGATACTACGAAATTGGGGAGAAAAACAAAGAAAAAAACGATAGATATTCTGCAGGTTAAAGCGACGGGGACGTTAGTCCGTCTGAGCAGAGCGACTGGCGTCAGTCCGTCTGAGCGGAACGACTGGCGTCAGTCCGTCTGAGCGGAACGACTGGCGTCAGTCCGTCTGAGCGGAACGACTGGCGTCAGTCCGTCTGAGCGGAACGACTGGCGTCAGTCCGTCTGAGCGGAACGACTGGCGTCAGTCCGTCTGAGCGGAACGACTGGCGTCAGTCCGTCTGAGCGGAACGACTGGCGTCAGTCCGTCTGAGCGGAACGACTGGCGTCAGTCCGTCTGAGCGGAACGACTGGCGTCAGTCCGTCTGAGCGGAA
This sequence comes from Salvelinus fontinalis, assembly GCF_029448725.1. NCBI lineage: Eukaryota > Metazoa > Chordata > Actinopteri > Salmoniformes > Salmonidae > Salvelinus > Salvelinus fontinalis. The sequence continues at coordinate 2,726,442 of NC_074702.1, read as the reverse complement.
CGACTGGCGTCAGTCCGTCTGAGCGGAACGACTGGCGTCAGTCCGTCTGAGCGGAACGACTGGCGTCAGTCCGTCTGAGCGGAACGACTGGCGTCAGTCCGTCTGAGCGGAACGACTGGCGTCAGTCCGTCTGAGCGGAACGACTGGCGTCAGTCCGTCTGAGCGGAACGACTGGCGTCAGTCCGTCTGAGCGGAACGACTGGCGTCAGTCCGTCTGAGCGGAACGACTGGCGTCAGTCCGTCTGAGCAGAATGACTGGCGTTAGTCCGTCTGAGCAGAACGACTGATGATATATCGAGGAACCATTTCAGAAGCTTCCCAGTAGATTACCTTCTGACCGTCCATGCCTGGCGAACGTGTTGATGACTCTGGCGATGTTCTTCACAGACGAGCCACATCGCTCCTTTATCCCCAGCTGCCCAAGGCGCCCTAACGAGGTGGTTCTCAGGGTTACGCCTCATTGGTCAGTACAAATTATATATATATATATATTTTTTTTTAAGTGTTTGATGAAACAATTCTCCACAGAACAAAGTCCACCCACCTATGAGTCTGAGGACTGCAGCCACAGTGACATCCTGGATGGGAGTTTGTCTGGATCTGGGCTGGGTCACCCAGGAGTTCATTACCGGCCACAGCTCTTTACTATAGACAGGAAGACACAGAACAGGCTGTCATGATGTCTCTATATCCACTGCACTACCCATCATACTGTATCTACTGTCTACAGTCTGTCATGTTGTCTCTATATCCACTGCACTACCCATCATACTGTATCTACTGTCTACAGTCTGTCATGTCTCTATATCCACTGCACTACCCATCATACTGTATCTACTGTCTACAGTCTGTCATGTCTCTATTCACTGCACTACCCATCATACTGTATCTACTGTCTACAGTCTGTCATGTCTCTATATCCACTGCACTACCCATCATACTGTATCTACTGTCTACAGTCTGTCATGTTGTCTCTATATCCACTGCACTACCCATCATACTGTATCTACTGTCTACAGTCTGTCATGTCTCTATTCACTGCACTACCCATCATACTGTATCTACTGTCTACAGTCTGTCATGTCTCTATATCCACTGCACTACCCATCATACTGTATCTACTGTCTACAGTCTGTCATGTCTCTATTCACTGCACTACCCATCATACTGTATCTACTGTCTACAGTCTGTCATGTCTCTATATCCACTGCACTACCCATCATACTGTATCTACTGTCTACAGTCTGTCATGTTGTCTCTATATCCACTGCACTACCCATCATACTGTATCTACTGTCTACAGTCTGTCATGTCTCTATTCACTGCACTACCCATCATACTGTATCTACTGTCTACAGTCTGTCATGTCTCTATATCCACTGCACTACCCATCATACTGTATCTACTGTCTACAGTCTGTCATGTTGTCTCCATGTCCACTGCAGTGTGCTAGCCATGCTAATCGCTAGCCATGCTAATCGAAGCCTATGTTAAAGATGTACTATGCAGAAATCTCTCCGCCATTTTCTGGTTGCTAAAATTCTAAGTTTGATTGTTTTTGTGACCAAATAAAGCCTGTACAGTGTAGAGAATCATTGTACCATCTAAATCGCTGTTTCTTTTCTAGAACCATATTTTCCATAACTGTTTACAGCTGGTGTACAAAACCGAAAGTAAAAAGACGCAAAAATTTTACTTAAGCCCGGAAGCATAGAAATCGTGACATAGAACAGATCTACCTCTTCTTAGACTGGCTTTCAATGAGAACGACAGATCTATAACTCACATTTCTATGTGAATTTGGTGAGGTCACCTAAAAAGTGACATCTGCAGTCTAAGTCAAATGGAGCTAACTGCCTGAGTTGGCTACATAAATTATCTAACCATCTTCAACGGTTCACAAAATCATTTTTAGGTTCCCCCCCCCCCCCCCCATATGCTGTCTAGCTAGATTAATATTTATCTGGATGGTCATAATGACATTAAAGAGTTTACTAAATGTATGCGTCTGGTTTCGTCTTCATTGTTTTGTTAGCCGGTGAATTTCAGTCCAGCTGTGGCAGTCAACAACAACCAATAGCAGGCCTGCTTTCTACCTCAGTAGGTTGTCATGGGTCCACTGCCAGTGTGTTTGAGAGCAGAGCAGCTCCAGGGCGAAGATGTGTTGCCAGGCAACAGGGTTCAGGTCCTCTCCCTGTCGCGGGTGTTTCTGGAAGGTCATCTCAGCTGCATCTCTGACGGACGTCAACGTACGGGACACCAACTGATCAACGTCACTAGGAGGACTCTGGGGACACAGACATGGCAGGAAGTCAAAACTCACAATACACAAACAGGAAATGGCCTTCTCAGTGACAGAATACTGACAACTCTTCCCTCTGTTAATTGATCAAAAGGTGGAGACCAATAGATCCATAACCTGTTCATGACCACAGGCCAAGCGTATAGAGATGCCATACCTTCTCCCATCCCAGGTAAGCAGTTAGGCAGTGGAGCACCTCTCCTTGAGCTTTGACCTTGGTGACCGTGTGGATGGCCTGGCACACTACAGTCCTGCAGGAGAACACATTGGGCCACGTGGTCACCATGAACAGAACCAGCTTGGCTGACTCGGGCAAATCTGGGGGGGGGGGGGGACAAGAACAGAAACAAAGTCAACTCGGGCTGTGGAGTCACGTCAGTCGACTCGGGCTGTGGAGTCACGTCAGTCAACTCGGGCTGTAAGCAGCTGTAAACGTCAGTCAACTCAAGCTATTCAATGAAGCCATGTTACCTTCTCTAAGGACACCGTAGGCCAGGATGTGTTTATAAAAAAATAAAAAAATGTAACCCCTTTTTTCTCCCCAATTTCGTGGTATCCAATTGGTAGTAGGGTCAGTCTTGTCTCATCACTGCAACTTCCGTACGGACTCGGGAGAGGCGAAGGTCGAGAGCCATGCGTCCTCCGAAACACAAGCCAACCAAGCCGCACTGCTTCCTAACACAGCGCGCATCCAACCCGGAAGCCAGCCGCACCAATGTGTCGGAGGAAACACCGTGCACCTGGTCAGCGTGCACTGTGCCCGGCCCGCCACAGGAGTCGCTAGTGCGCGATGAGACAAGGATATCCCTGCCGGCCAAACCCTCCCCTAACCCGGACGAAGCTGGGACAATTGTGCGCCGCCCCATGGACCTCCCGGTCGCGGCCGGCTGCGACAGAGCCTGGGCTCGAACCCAGAATCTCTGGTGGCACAGCTAGCACTGCGATGCAGTGCCTTAGACAACTGCGCCACCCGGGAGGACCGTAGGTCAGGATGTGTTACCTTCTCTAAGGACACCGTAGGTCAGGATGTGTTACCTTCTCTAAGGATGCTGTAGGCCAGGATGTGTTACCTTCTCTAAGTACGCTGTAGGCCAGGATGTGTTACCTTCTCTAAGGACACCGTAGGCCAGGATGTGTTACCTTCTCTAAGGATGCTGTAGGCCAGGATGTGTTACCTTCTCTAAGTACGCTGTAGGCCAGGATGTGTTACCTTCTCTAAGGACACCGTAGGCCAGGATGTGTTACCTTCTCTAAGGACGCTGTAGGCCAGGATGTGTTACCTTCTCTAAGGACACCGTAGGCCAGGATGTGTTACCTTCTCTAAGGACACCGTAGGCCAGGATGTGTTACCTTCTCTAAGGACGCTGTAGGCCAGGATGTGTTACCTTCTCTAAGGACACCGTAGGCCAGGATGTGTTACCTTCTCTAAGGACGCTGTAGGCCAGGATGTGTTACCTTCTCTAAGGACGTCTTAACCCAGGATGTGTTACCTTCTCTAAGGACGCTGTAGGCCAGGATGTGTTACCTTCTCTAAGGACGCCGTAACCCAGGATGTGTTACCTTCTCTAAGGACGCCGTAGGCCAGGATGTGTTACCTTCTCTAAGGACACCGTAGGTCAGGATGTGTTACCTTCTCTAAGGACGCTGTAGGCCAGGATGTGTTACCTTCTCTAAGTACGCTGTAGGCCAGGATGTGTTACCTTCTCTAAGGACGCTGTAGGCCAGGATGTGTTACCTTCTCTAAGGACGCTGTAGGCCAGGATGTGTTACCTTCTCTAAGGACACCGTAACCCAGGATGTGTTACCTTCTCTAAGGATGCTGTAGGCCAGGATATGTGCTCTGTCCCAGTCCCTCCTCTGTCGGCACAGAGCAGTGTAGACTCTAACCAGAGCCTGGAGGTGAGGCCCAGGCAGCTCAGTCCTCTCAGTCTTCAGCTTCGTCAGCATCACCGACATCAGATCATCTGCCAGAGGCTGACAAGTCACAGGACAACCATGTAAGAGGTGTTTACGTCTACAAATTAACTTTTTAGGGATAGGGGGCAGCATTTTCACTTTGGATGAATAGCGTGCCCAGAGTGAACTGCCTCCTACTCTGTCCCAGATGCTAATATATGCATATTATTATTATTATTGGATATAAAACACTTTGAAGTTTCTAAAACTGTTTGAATGATGTCTGTGAGTATAACAGAACTCATATGGCAGGCAAAAACCTGAGAAGAAATCCAAACAGGAAGTGAGAATTCTGAGGCTGGTCGATTTTCAACTCATTGCCTATTGAAATCCCAGTGGGATATGGATCTGTTTGCACTTCCTACTCATTCCACTAGATGTCAACAGTCTGTAGAACGTTGAATGAAGCCTCTACTGTGATGTTGAGCCAGATGGGAGCTGTTTGAGTCAGTGGTCTGCCAGAGTGCGCATTCCACATGATACCGACTTGCGTTCCAATACTTCTAGAGACACAAAGGAATTCTCCGGTTGGAACGTTATTGAATACTTATGATAACAACATCCTAAAGATTGATTCTCTACTTAGTTTGACAAGTTTATTCGACCTGTAATATAACTTTTTGGAAGTTTTCATCCGAAGTTCGCCTGGATCTGTGCGAGCGTTTGGAAATGTGTACTAAACGTCCTAACAAAAGTAGCTACTTGGACATAAATAATGGATATTATCGAACAAAACAACAATTTATTGTGGAACTAGGATTCCTGGGAGTGCATTCTGATGAAGATGATCAAAGGTAAGGGAATATTTATGATGTAATTTCGTATTTCTGTTGCCTCCAACATGGCGGAGAAATGTTGTTAAATCTGAGCGCAGTCTCAGATTATTGCATGGTGTGCTTTTTACGTAAAGTTTTTTTGAAATCTGACACAGCGGTTGCATTAAGAACAAGTGTATCTTTAATTCTATGTAAAACATGTATCTTTCAGCAAAGTTTATGATGAGTATGTCTGTTATTAGATGTGGCTCTCTGCAATTTCTCTGGATATTTTGGAGGCATTTCTGAACATGGCGCCAATGTAAACTGAGGTTTGTGGATATAAATATGCACATTATCGAACAAAACATACGTGTATTGTGTAACATGATGTCCTATGAGTGTCATCTGATGAAGATCATCAAAGGTTAGCGATTCATTTTATCTCTATTTCTGCTTTTTGTGACTCCTCTCTGGCTGGGAAAATGGCTGTGTTTTTTTGACTGGGCGGTGATCTTGTGTTTTCGCTGTAAAACATTTTTTATTTTATTTTTTTAAATCAGACACGATGGGTAGATTAACAAGATGTTTATCCGTCATTTGCTGTATTGGACTTGTTAATGTGTGAAAGTTACATATTTCCCCAAAATATTTTTGAATTTCCCGCGCTGCCTTTTCAGCGGAACGTGTGTCCTAGAAAGGTTAAAAGGATACTTTAGGATCTCTGCTAGCAGATACCATAGACTTCTAGTCATTGTGCTAACGCTAGTTAGCAATTGTGCTAGAGCTAGTTAGCAACTACGTTCAAACTACTCTGGGGATGTAAATAAAGGGTCTCATTGCCAAAATCCAGAAGCATACCTTTAAAAGATCCTAAGGTAAATATGCTATGTAGCCGAGGCAAAGCTGTACGTGACTAACCTGATTGTTTGAGAACTCAGAGAGGACCGCCTTCTCCTCATCCCGTAATACAGGCTTCCTAGACAGATTCCCAACAAACAGGTGACTCTTGATGACAGGCAACAGGTCAAAACACTGGGCTGCTATCTTCTCTAAGGCCTGGGATACGGAGGCTTCGCCTGCTGGTTTCCCAACCAGTTTCTCCTTCTCTGTAGGCTGTGAAGAACTCCCATGTTGAGGTGTCCTGAGTAGTCGGTCCGGACTGGCTGATGTCATGGAAGATATCTCCTTAGTAGCAGGGCCGGCCGTCACTCCAGCAGGGCCCGGGGAGCAGTTATCCAGCCTTAGTCTTTTGGCACTCTTTGGTAGAAGCATGTTGACTCCACTTCGCTTCCCTCTTTGCTCTGTTTTGGTGAAAGCCGTGGACGAGGAGTTGATGGTTTTGAAGCCAGATATCTGACTGACAGAGCTGCAGGGTGTTGTCCTCGTCTCAGCGGCAGACATACAGAGGTTTCCTCGGAGGATACTGAGAGTCCTGGCACGGGCAGACAGTTCTGGATACCTGCTGTCTAGAATCCTCATGGAGTTCTCCTGGGCGGGACTAGTGGAGGAAGAGGAGGGGCTGAAGGCAGGAAGTCTCCCTGGAACAGGTACAGCGTGTTTAGGAGTGGCTGAACCAAACTGTAGTGGTGAGGAAGGGGTGGTTCGAGACGGGGAGCTCAACATCTGACCATCAGGTGCTGTTTGAGACCCCACAGGGGAAAGAGGTCCTTCCATTGGTGAGGGAAAGGACAGTTTACCAATCCCCTGTCTTGGATTGCCAGGTTTTACCGGTCTCGGAGGAGTTACAGTGAGAGGCATCAGAAGAGGAGGTAGTGGAGGACCCATTTCAAAGCGAACCTTCGCAATAGGAACTTTCCCTGTGGGTTCTGGGGAGTGGCCCACAGGCAAGGCTACTGGCCTGATCTCTTCCCTCATGTCAGGGCTGAGTCTTTCAATAATAACTTTACATGAAACGGTGGCCGTTTGCTGGCCGTCCCTGGGAGCCACGCCATCTTTCACTGAGCTGGTTTGGACTGTGTTTGATCTAACAAGACTCTTCCTGACACGCCTACTTCTAGTACTGATCATCTCAGTCTGGGCGTTTCCACCTAGTTTCTCAGACCCTTCATCTGTCAGCTGGGACTCAGAGCTTGACTCAGAGATGCAGTCGGTGGTTGTAGGATGCTTACGCTCAGCTTTCATATCCTGGTGTTGTAGAACATGGACTGGGCGATCACAATCTTTCAGCATCCCGTTGTTCAAAGGCTCGTCACTCTGTAAGTCTGTAGGAGACGGTGGACTCCTCACGTCAGACCCTGGGTCTTCAGCATCTTTCTTTCCATTCATCCTCTTCGGTTGTGTACCAGATCTCAGGAGCTTCACGTTCACCACAGGGGAAAGACACATGGTACTATGTAACCTCTTGCATACTGTATGGTTTCTGCTACTCTGAGCGTTGTGTTTCGTTGCCTGGATGTCGTCATGGAGTTCAGAGTTCTTTACAGAGATCATTAAACTGGCAGGAGAGATGTGGACACCAGATTTTAGCAGAGGTGCCAGAGACTTCTGTTCAAATGATGATTCCTCTGCCCCAGAGGAATGCACCGTAGGATGACTGGGTGAGACCAGTCCTTCTGTAGGATGACTGGGTGAGACCAGTCCTTCTGTAGGATGACTGGGGGAGGCCAGTCCTTCTGTAGGATGACTGGGGGAGGCCAGTCCTTCTGTAGGATGACTGGGGGAGGCCAGTCCTTCTGTAGGATGACTGGGGGAGGCCAGTCCTTCTGTAGGATGACTGGGGGAGGCCAGTCCTTCTGTAGGATGACTGGGGGAGGCCAGTCCTTCTGTAGGATGACTGGGGGAGGCCAGTCCTTCTGTAGGATGACTGGGGGAGACCAGTCCTTCTGTAGGATGACTGGGGGAGACCAGTCCTTCTGTAGGATGACTGGGGGAGGCCAGTCTTTCTGTAGGATGACTGGGGGAGGCCAGTCCTTCCGTAGGATGACTGGGGGAGGTCAGTCCTTCCGTAGGATGACTGGGGGAGGTCAGTCTTTCCGTAGGATGACTGGGGGAGGCCAGTCCTTCTGTAGGCTGACTGGGGGAGGCCAGTCCTTCTGTAGGATGACTGGGGGAGGCCAGTCCTTCTGTAGGATGACTGGGGGAAGCCTTTCCTTCTGTAGGATGACTGGGGGAGGCCAGTCCTTCTGTAGGATGACTAGGGGAGACCAGTCCTTCTGTAGGATGACTGGGGGAGACCAGTCCTTCTGTAGGATGACTGGGGGAGACCAGTCCTTCCGTAGGATGAATTGAAGAGACCAGTACATCCCCAACCTGTTTCCAAGAGAAACCCCCTTCATCGTCTTTATCTGATTCCTGGCCTGTAAACAACTTGTCTTGTTTATGGGGACATGCTTGAGGAGCTCGTTTCTGATCACTTGTGTTACATTGAGTGTTAGGAGCCCATTCAGTCAGTTGATCTGGACCCGTCACTGTCTCAGCAGAACACTCAACCAGAGGACTGGGATCCAGCTGTTTAGTGGTGGGAGTTTGAGACACGCTGGCGTCTCCTGACCGATCTCTAACGCTCTCTATTTTCTCTGAGTCCCCACGGTTGATACTCTGACCCTGCGAGACACAGCCCTTATAACACGGGTTCGTCTCAACCTCCATCTCTGTCACGTCCGGTGAGGAGTCCTGCACTCGTCCTCCTTGTGTCTGGGGGAGTGAGGTCTGAACGCTCCCAGGATGGACAGAGAGGTTGCCTGGAGGCTCGACTGAGTTTGGGAGACCCTCCGTGGCTTTGGTAAAGGAAGGTAGATCACTAGAGGAGGTTTGAGCCTCTCCTGATGGGGACCGGATGGTTTCAGCAGCTGCTTCGACCTGCATGTCTTCCTGTTCACAGACAGCCACACGGTTCCTCTCTTTCTCTCCCGAGGTCCCTGTGGCCAGATCAGGGCTTTCTCTCGGAGTAGAATGAATTCTGTCTGATGGTAGTTCCACTGAGGAGTCTGCAGGTTGTTGTCCTGCCAACACAAGGGCCATCTGATTGGCTGGTCCAGGTTGCTGTCCTGCTGTCTGATTGGCTGGTCCTGTAGCGTAGACAGGGTGGTTTCTGTTCTCTAGAGGAGATCTGGTCTCTCCAGCTCCTGACTCCAAGACCTCATCCAAACTCTCCTGAGCTGAGGAGCAGGGTAAGGGGGAGAGGACAGGGGGCAGCGGCTTGAACCAGTCCAGGATCTCCTCGACTGATCTACTATGTTTATGGCCTGGCGGGTCACTGTTTCTGCTGGGTCCGTGGCCTGGCGGGTCACTGTTCCTGCTGGGTCCCTGGCCTGCCGGGTTATTGTTCCTGCTGGGTCCGTGGCCTGCCGGGTCACTGTTCCTGCTGGGTCCGTGGCCTGCCGGGTCACTGTTTCTGCTGGGTCCCTGGCCTGCCGGGTCACTGTTTCTGCTGGGTCCGTGGCCTGGCGGGTCACTGTTCCTGCTGGGTCCGTGGCCTAGCGGGTCACTGTTCCTGCTGGGTCCGTGGCCTGCCGGGTCACTGTTCCTGCTGGGTCCGTGGCCTGCCGGGTCACTGTTCCTGCCGGGTCCGTGGCCTGCCGGGTCACTGTTCCTGCCGGGTCCGTGGCCTGCCGGGTCACTGTTCCTGCCGGGTCCGTGGCCTGCCGGGTCACTGTTCCTGCCGGGTCCGTGGCCTGCCGGGTCACTGTTCCTGCCGGGTCCGTGGCCTGGCGGGTCACTGTTCCTGCTGGGTCCGTGGCCTGGGGGGTCACTGTTCCTGCTGGGTCCGTGGCCTAGCGGGTCACTGTTTCTGCTGGGTCCGTGGCCTGGCGGGTCACCGTTCCTGCTGGGTCCGTGGCCTGGCGGGTCACTGTTCCTGCTGGGTCCGTGGCCTGGCGGGTCACTGTTCCTGCTGGGTCCGTGGCCTGGCGGGTCACCGTTTCTGCTGGGTCCGTGGCCTGGCGGGTCACCGTTCCTGCTGGGTCCGTGGCCTGGCGGGTCACCGTCAGGTCTGTGGGGTTCAACTGTGCTGCTGTCCTGTAGGTGCTCCTTGAACTGCTGTTTCCTCCTGGCTGTGAGTGAGAGAGAGATACAGAGATATAATGATGTTCTGGTCTGTTGTAACAAGGGGAGGTCCATTAAATCATATGACATCATTACAATGCGTCCTGAATACATACCAGGGAGGTGTGATGAGGGAGGAGCTACACACACCCACAGATCCTCCAGCAGCCTCTGGATCTTCTCTGTAAAACACACCACCGTATCAACACCATGACGACTGTAGTTACTATACAACACCGTGACGACTGTAGGTACTACACCCCGCCGTGACGACTGTAGGTACTACACCCCGCCGTGACGACTGTAGGTACTACACCCCGCCGTGACGACTGTAGGTACTACACCCCGCCGTATCAACACCGTGACGACTGTAGGTACTACACCCCGCCGTATCAACACCGTGACGACTGTAGGTACTACACCCCGCCGTGACGACTGTAGGTACTACACCCCGCCGTGACGACTGTAGGTACTACACCCCGCCGTGACGACTGTAGGTACTACACCCCGCCGTGACGACTGTAGGTACTACACCCCGCCGTGACGACTGTAGGTACTACACCCCGCCGTGACGACTGTAGGTACTACACCCCGCCGTGACGACTGTAGGTACTACACCCCGCCGTGACGACTGTAGGTACTACACCCCGCCGTGACGACTGTAGGTACTACACCCCGCCGTGACGACTGTAGGTACTACACCCCGCCGTGACGACTGTAGGTACTACACCCCGCCGTGACGACTGTAGGTACTACACCCCGCCGTGACGACTGTAGGTACTACACCCCGCCGTGACGACTGTAGGTACTACACCCCGCCGTGACGACTGTAGGTACTACACCCCGCAGTGACGACTGTAGGTACTACACCCCGCCGTGACGACTGTAGGTACTACACCCCGCCGTGACGACTGTAGGTACTACACCCCGCCGTGACGACTGTAGGTACTACACCCCGCCGTGACGACTGTAGGTACTACACCCCGCCGTGACGACTGTAGGTACTACACCCCGCCGTGACGACTGTAGGTACTACACCCCGCCGTGACGACTGTAGGTACTACACCCCGCCGTGACGACTGTAGGTACTACACCCCGCCGTGACGACTGTAGGTACTACACCCCGCCGTGACGACTGTAGGTACTACACCCCGCCGTGACGACTGTAGGTACTGCACCCCTCCGTGACGACTGTAGGTACTGCACCCCACCGTATCAACACAGTGACGACTGTAGGTACTACACCCCGCCGTGACGACTGTAGGTACTACACCCCGCCGTGACGACTGTAGGTACTACACCCCGCCGTGACGACTGTAGGTACTACACCCCGCCGTGACGACTGTAGGTACTACACCCCGCCGTGACGACTGTAGGTACTACACCCCACCGTGACGACTGTAGGTACTACACCCCGCCGTGACGACTGTAGGTACTACACCCCACCGTGACGACTGTAGGTACTACACCCCGCCGTGACGACTGTAGGTACTACACCCCACCGTGACGACTGTAGGTACTACACCCCACCGTGACGACTGTAGGTACTACACCCCACCGTGACGACTGTAGGTACTACACCCCACCGTGACGACTGTAGGTACTACACCCCGTCGTGACGACTGTAGGTACTACACCCCACCGTGATGACTGTAGGTACTACACCCCACCGTATCAACACCGTGACGACTGTAGGTACTACACCCCGCCGTGACGACTGTAGGTACTACACCCCACCGTGATGACTGTAGGTACTACACCCCACCGTATCAACACTGTGACGACTGTAGGTACTACACCCCGCCGTGACGACTGTAGGTACTACACCCCGCCCTTTCAACACCGTGACGACTGTAGGTACCACACCCCCACCGTGACGACTGTAGGTACCACACCCCCACCGTGACGACTGTAGGTACCACACCCCGCCGTGACGACTGTAGGTACCACACCCCGCCGTGACGACTGTAGGTACTACACCCCGCCGTGACGACTGTAGGTACTACACCCCGCCGTGACGACTGTAGGTACTACACCCCTCCGTGACGACTGTAGGTACCACACCCCTCCGTGACGACTGTAGGTACTGCACCCCTCCGTGACGACTGTAGGTACTACACCCCACCGTATCAACACAGTGACGACTGTAGGTACTACACCCCGCCGTGACGACTGTAGGTACTACACCCCACCGTGACGACTGTAGGTACTACACCCCGCCGTGACGACTGTAGGTACTACACCCTGCCGTGACGACTGTAGGTACTACACCCCGTCGTGACGACTGTAGGTACTACACCCCGCCGTGAAGACTGTAGGTACTACACCCCACCGTGACGACTGTAGGTACTACACCCCACCGTGATGACTGTAGGTACTACACCCCACCGTATCAACACCGTGACGACTGTAGGTACTACACCCCGCCGTGACGACTGTAGGTACTACACCCCGCCGTGACGACTGTAGGTACTACACCCCGCCGTGACGACTGTAGGTACTACACCCCGCCGTGACGACTGTAGGTACTACACCCCGCCGTGACGACTGTAGGTACTACACCCCGCCGTGACGACTGTAGGTACTACACCCCGCCGTGATGACTGTAGGTACTACACCCCACCGTATCAACACTGTGACGACTGTAGGTTCTACACCCCGCCGTGACGACTGTAGGTACTACACCCCGCCGTGACGACTGTAGGTACTACACCCCGCCGTGACGACTGTAGGTACTACACCCCGCCGTGACGACTGTAGGTACTACACCCCGCCGTGACGACTGTAGGTACTACACCCCGCCGTGACGACTGTAGGTACTACACCCCGCCGTGACGACTGTAGGTACTACACCCCGCCGTGACGACTGTAGGTACTACACCCCGCCGTGACGACTGTAGGTACTACACCCCGCCGTGACGACTGTAGGTACTACACCCCGCCGTGACGACTGTAGGTACTACACCCCGCCGTGACGACTGTAGGTACTACACCCCGCCGTGACGACTGTAGGTACTACACCCCGCCGTGACGACTGTAGGTACTACACCCCGCCGTGACGACTGTAGGTACTACACCCCACCGTGACGACTGTAGGTACTACACCCCACCGTGACGACTGTAGGTACTACACCCCGCCGTGACGACTGTAGGTACTACACCCCGCCGTGACGACTGTAGGTACTACACCCCGCCGTGACGACTGTAGGTACTACACCCCGTCGTGACGACTGTAGGTACTACACCCCACCGTGACGACTGTAGGTACTACACCCCACCGTATCAACACCGTGACGACTGTAGGTACTACACCCCGCCGTGACGACTGTAGGTACTACACCCCACCGTGATGACTGTAGGTACTACACCCCACCGTATCAACACTGTGACGACTGTAGGTACTACACCCCGCCGTGACGACTGTAGGTACTACACCCCGCCCTTTCAACACCGTGACGACTGTAGGTACCACACCCCCACCGTGACGACTGTAGGTACCACACCCCCACCGTGACGACTGTAGGTACCACACCCCCACCGTGACGACTGTAGGTACCACACCCCGCCGTGACGACTGTAGGTACTACACCCCGCCGTGACGACTGTAGGTACTACACCCCGCCGTGACGACTGTATGTACTACACCCCGCCGTGACGACTGTAGGTACTACACCCCACCGTGATGACTGTAGGTACTACACCCCACCGTATCAACACCGTGACGACTGTAGGTACTACACCCCGCCGTGACGAATGTAGGTACTACACCCCGCCGTGACGACTGTAGGTACTACACCCCGCCCTTTCAACACCGTGACGACTGTAGGTACTACACCCCGCCCTTTCAACACCGTGACGACTGTAGGTACCACACCCCCACCGTGACGACTGTAGGTACCACACCCCGCCGTGACGACTGTAGGTACCACACCCCGCCGTGACGACTGTAGGTACCACACCCCGCCGTGACGACAGTAGGTACCACACCCCGCCGTGACGACAGTAGGTACCACACCCCGCCGTGACGACAGTAGGTACCACACCCCGCCGTGACGACAGTAGGTACCACACCCCGCCGTGACGACTGTAGGTACCACACCCCGCCGTGACGACTGTAGGTACCACACCCCGCCGTGACGACTGTAGGTACCACACCCCGCCGTGACGACTGTAGGTACCACACCCCGCCGTGACGACTGTAGGTACCACACCCCGCCGTGACGACTGTAGGTACCACACCCCGCCGTGACGACTGTAGGTACCACACCCCGCCGTGACGACTGTAGGTACCACACCCCGCCGTGACGACTGTAGGTACCACACCCCGCCGTGACGACTGTAGGTACCACACCCCGCCGTGACGACTGTAGGTACCACACCCCGCCGTGACGACTGTAGGTACCACACCCCGCCGTGACGACTGTAGGTACCACACCCCGCCGTGACGACTGTAGGTACCACACCCCGCCGTGACGACTGTAGGTACCACACCCCGCCGTGACGACTGTAGGTACCACACCCCGCCGTGACGACTGTAGGTACCACACCCCGCCGTGACGACTGTAGGTACCACACCCCGCCGTGACGACTGTAGGTACCACACCCCGCCGTGACGACTGTAGGTACCACACCCCGCCGTGACGACTGTAGGTACCACACCCCGCCGTGACGACTGTAGGTACCACACCCCGCCGTGACGACTGTAGGTACCACACCCCGCCGTGACGACTGTAGGTACCACACCCCGCCGTGACGACTGTAGGTACCACACCCCGCCGTGACGACTGTAGGTACCACACCCCGCCGTGACGACTGTAGGTACCACACCCCGCCGTGACGACTGTAGGTACCACACCCCGCCGTGACGACTGTAGGTACCACACCCCGCCGTGACGACTGTAGGTACCACACCCCGCCGTGACGACTGTAGGTACCACACCCCGCCGTGACGACTGTAGGTACCACACCCCGCCGTGACGACTGTAGGTACCACACCCCGCCGTGACGACTGTAGGTACCACACCCCGCCGTGACGACTGTAGGTACCACACCCCGCCGTGACGACTGTAGGTACCACACCCCGCCGTGACGACTGTAGGTACCACACCCCGCCGTGACGACTGTAGGTACCACACCCCGCCGTGACGACTGTAGGTACCACACCCCGCCGTGACGACTGTAGGTACCACACCCCGCCGTGACGACTGTAGGTACCACACCCCGCCGTGACGACTGTAGGTACCACACCCCGCCGTGACGACTGTAGGTACCACACCCCGCCGTGACGACTGTAGGTACCACACCCCGCCGTGACGACTGTAGGTACCACACCCCGCCGTGACGACTGTAGGTACCACACCCCGCCGTGACGACTGTAGGTACCACACCCCGCCGTGACGACTGTAGGTACCACACCCCGCCGTGACGACTGTAGGTACCACACCCCGCCGTGACGACTGTAGGTACCACACCCCGCCGTGACGACTGTAGGTACCACACCCCGCCGTGACGACTGTAGGTACCACACCCCTCCGTGACGACTGTAGGTACCACACCCCTCCGTGACGACTGTAGGTACCACACCCCTCCGTGACGACTGTAGGTACCACACCCCTCCGTGACGACTGTAGGTACCACACCCCTCCGTGACGACTGTAGGTACCACACCCCTCCGTGACGACTGTAGGTACCCCACCCCTCCGTGACGACTGTAGGTACCCCACCCCTCCGTGACGACTGTAGGTACCCCACCCCTCCGTGACGACTGTAGGTACCACACCCCTCCGTGACGACTGTAGGTACCACACCCCTCCGTGACGACTGTAGGTACCACACCCCTCCGTGACGACTGTAGGTACCACACCCCGCCGTGACGACTGTAGGTACCACACCCCACCAGATCAACACCGTGACGACTGTAGGTACTACGCAACACCGTGACGACTGTAGGTACTACGCAACACCGGGACGACTGTAGGTACTACACCCCTCCGTGACGACTGTAGGTACTACACCCCTCCGTGACGACTGTAGGTACTACACCCCTCCGTGACGACTGTAGGTACTACACCCCTCCGTGACGACTGTAGGTACTACACCCCTCCGTGACGACTGTAGGTACTACACCCCTCCGTGACGACTGTAGGTACTACACCCCGCCGTGACGACTGTAGGTACTACACCCCTCCGTGACGACTGTAGGTACTACACCCCTCCGTGACGACTGTAGGTACTACACCCCTCCGTGACGACTGTAGGTACTACACCCCGCCGTGACGACTGTAGGTACTACACCCCGCCGTGACGACTGTAGGTACTACACCCCGCCGTGACGACTGTAGGTACTACACCACGCCGTGACGACTGTAGGTACTACACCCCGCCGTGACGACTGTAGGTACTACACCCCGCCGTGACGACTGTAGGTACTACACCCCGCCGTGACGACTGTAGGTACTACACCCCGCCGTGACGACTGTAGGTACTACACCCCGCCGTGACGACTGTAGGTACTACACCCCGCCGTGACGACTGTAGGTACTACACCCCGCCGTGACGACTGTAGGTACTACACCCCGCCGTGACGACTGTAGGTACTACACCCCGCCGTGACGACTGTAGGTACTACACCCCACCGTGACGACTGTAGGTACTACACCCCACCGTGACGACTGTAGGTACTACACCCCACCGTGACGACTGTAGGTACTACACCCCGTCGTGACGACTGTAGGTACTACACCCCACCGTGATGACTGTAGGTACTACACCCCACCGTATCAACACCGTGACGACTGTAGGTACTACACCCCGCCGTGACGACTGTAGGTACTACACCCCACCGTGATGACTGTAGGTACTACACCACACCGTATCAACACTGTGACGACTGTAGGTACTACACCCCGCCGTGACGACTGTAGGTACTACACCCCGCCCTTTCAACACCGTGACGACTGTAGGTACCACACCCCCACCGTGACGACTGTAGGTACCACACCCCCACCGTGACGACTGTAGGTACCACACCCCGCCGTGACGACTGTAGGTACCACACCCCGCCGTGACGACTGTAGGTACTACACCCCGCCGTGACGACTGTAGGTACTACACCCCGCCGTGACGACTGTAGGTACTACACCCCGCCGTGACGACTGTAGGTACTACACCCCTCCGTGACGACTGTAGGTACTACACCCCTCCGTGACGACTGTAGGTACTACACCCCTCCGTGACGACTGTAGGTACTACACCCCACCGTATCAACACAGTGACGACTGTAGGTACTACACCCCGCCGTGACGACTGTAGGTACTACACCCCACCGTGACGACTGTAGGTACTACACCCCGCCGTGACGACTGTAGGTACTACACCCCACCGTGACGACTGTAGGTACTACACCCCGTCGTGACGACTGTAGGTACTACACCCCGCCGTGAAGACTGTAGGTACTACACCCCACCGTGACGACTGTAGGTACTACACCCCACCGTGATGACTGTAGGTACTACACCCCACCGTATCAACACCGTGACGACTGTAGGTACTACACCCCGTCGTGACGACTGTAGGTACTACACCCCGCCGTGAAGACTGTAGGTACTACACCCCACCGTGACGACTGTAGGTACTACACCCCACCGTGATGACTGTAGGTACTACACCCCACCGTATCAACACCGTGACGACTGTAGGTACTACACCCCGCCCTTTCAACACCGTGACGACTGTAGGTACCACACCCCGCCCTTTCAACACCGTGACGACTGTAGGTACCACACCCCCACCGTGACGACTGTAGGTACCACACCCCCCCGTGACGACTGTAGGTACCACACCCCGCCGTGACGACTGTAGGTACCACACCCCTCCGTGACGACTGTAGGTACTACACCCCACCGTATCAACACAGTGACGACTGTAGGTACTACACCCCGCCGTGACGACTGTAGGTACTACACCCCGCCGTGACGACTGTAGGTACTACACCCCGCCGTGACGACTGTAGGTACTACACCCCGCCGTGACGACTGTAGGTACTACACCCCGCCGTGACGACTGTAGGTACTACACCCCGCCGTGACGACTGTAGGTACTACACCCCGCCGTGACGACTGTAGGTACTACACCCCGCCGTGACGACTGTAGGTACTACACCCCGCCGTGACGACTGTAGGTACTACACCCCGCCGTGACGACTGTAGGTACTACACCCCGCCGTGACGACTGTAGGTACTACACCCCGCCGTGACGACTGTAGGTACTACACCCCGCCGTGACGACTGTAGGTACTACACCCCGCCGTGACGACTGTAGGTACTGCACCCCTCCGTGACGACTGTAGGTACTACACCCCACCGTGACGACTGTAGGTACTACACCCCGCCGTGACGACTGTAGGTACTACACCCCGCCGTGACGACTGTAGGTACTACACCCCGCCGTGACGACTGTAGGTACTACACCCCGCCGTGACGACTGTAGGTACTACACCCCGCCGTGACGACTGTAGGTACTACACCCCGCCGTGACGACTGTAGGTACTGCACCCCACCGTATCAACACAGTGACGACTGTAGGTACTACACCCCGCCGTGACGACTGTAGGTACTGCACCCCTCCGTGACGACTGTAGGTACTGCACCCCACCGTATCAACACAGTGACGACTGTAGGTACTACACCCCGCCGTGACGACTGTAGGTACTACACCCCGCCGTGACGACTGTAGGTACTACACCCCGCCGTGACGACTGTAGGTACTACACCCCACCGTGACGACTGTAGGTACTACACCCCGCCGTGACGACTGTAGGTACTACACCCCACCGTGACGACTGTAGGTACTACACCCCACCGTGACGACTGTAGGTACTACACCCCACCGTGACGACTGTAGGTACTACACCCCGTCGTGACGACTGTAGGTACTACACCCCACCGTGATGACTGTAGGTACTACACCCCACCGTGATGACTGTAGGTACTACACCCCACCGTATCAACACCGTGACGACTGTAGGTACTACACCCCGCCGTGACGACTGTAGGTACTACACCCCACCGTGATGACTGTAGGTACTACACCCCACCGTATCAACACTGTGACGACTGTAGGTACTACACCCCGCCGTGACGACTGTAGGTACTACACCCCGCCCTTTCAACACCGTGACGACTGTAGGTACCACACCCCCACCGTGACGACTGTAGGTACCACACCCCCACCGTGACGACTGTAGGTACCACACCCCGCCGTGACGACTGTAGGTACTACACCCCGCCGTGACGACTGTAGGTACTACACCCCGCCGTGACGACTGTAGGTACTACACCCCGCCGTGACGACTGTAGGTACTACACCCCGCCGTGACGACTGTAGGTACTACACCCCTCCGTGACGACTGTAGGTACTACACCCCGCCGTGACGACTGTAGGTACTACACCCCACCGTATCAACACAGTGACGACTGTAGGTACTACACCCCGCCGTGACGACTGTAGGTACTACACCCCACCGTGACGACTGTAGGTACTACACCCCGCCGTGACGACTGTAGGTACTACACCCCACCGTGACGACTGTAGGTACTACACCCCGTCGTGACGACTGTAGGTACTACACCCCGCCGTGAAGACTGTAGGTACTACACCCCACCGTGACGACTGTAGGTACTAAACCCCACCGTGACGACTGTAGGTACTACACCCCACCGTATCAACACCGTGACGACTGTAGGTACTACACCCCGTCGTGACGACTGTAGGTACTACACCCCGCCGTGAAGACTGTAGGTACTACACCCCACCGTGACGACTGTAGGTACTACACCCCACCGTGATGACTGTAGGTACTACACCCCACCGTATCAACACCGTGACGACTGTAGGTACTACACCCCGCCCTTTCAACACCGTGACGACTGTAGGTACCACACCCCGCCCTTTCAACACCGTGACGACTGTAGGTACCACACCCCCACCGTGACGACTGTAGGTACCACACCCCCCCGTGACGACTGTAGGTACCACACCCCGCCGTGACGACTGTAGGTACCACACCCCTCCGTGACGACTGTAGGTACTACACCCCACCGTATCAACACAGTGACGACTGTAGGTACTACACCCCGCCGTGACGACTGTAGGTACTACACCCCGCCGTGACGACTGTAGGTACTACACCCCGCCGTGACGACTGTAGGTACTACACCCCGCCGTGACGACTGTAGGTACTACACCCCGCCGTGACGACTGTAGGTACTACACCCCGTCGTGACGACTGTAGGTACTACACCCCGCCGTGAAGACTGTAGGTACTACACCCCACCGTGACGACTGTAGGTACTACACCCACCGTATCAACACCGTGACGACTGTAGGTACTACACCCCGTCGTGACGACTGTAGGTACTACACCCCGCCGTGACGACTGTAGGTACCACACCCCTCCGTGATGACTGTAGGTACTACACCCCACCGTATCAACACCGTGACGACTGTAGGTACTACACCCCGTCGTGACGACTGTAGGTACTACACCCCGCCGTGACGACTGTAGGTACCACACCCCGCCCTTTCAACACCGTGACGACTGTAGGTACCACACCCCGCCCTTTCAACACCGTGACGACTGTAGGTACCACACCCCGCCGTGACGACTGTAGGTACCACACCCCGCCGTGACGACTGTAGGTACCACACCCCGCCGTGACGACTGTAGGTACCACACCCCGCCGTGACGACTGTAGGTACCACACCCCGCCGTGACGACTGTAGGTACCACACCCCGCCGTGACGACTGTAGGTACCACACCCCGCCGTGACGACTGTAGGTACCACACCCCGCCGTGACGACTGTAGGTACCACACCCCGCCGTGACGACTGTAGGTACCACACCCCGCCGTGACGACTGTAGGTACCACACCCCGCCGTGACGACTGTAGGTACCACACCCCTCCGTGACGACTGTAGGTACCACACCCCTCCGTGACGACTGTAGGTACCACACCCCTCCGTGACGACTGTAGGTACCACACCCCTCCGTGACGACTGTAGGTACCACACCCCTCCGTGACGACTGTAGGTACCACACCCCTCCGTGACGACTGTAGGTACCACACCCCTCCGTGACGACTGTAGGTACCACACCCCTCCGTGACGACTGTAGGTACCACACCCCGCCGTGACGACTGTAGGTACTACACCCCACCAGATCAACACCGTGACGACTGTAGGTACTACGCAACACCGTGACGACTGTAGGTACTACGCAACACCGGGACGACTGTAGGTACTACGCAACACCGGGACGACTGTAGGTACTACACCCCTCCGTGACGACTGTAGGTACTACACCCCTCCGTGACGACTGTAGGTACTACACCCGCCGTGACGACTGTAGGTACTACACCCGCCGTGACGACTGTAGGTACTACACCCGCCGTGACGACTGTAGGTACTACACCCCGCCGTGACGACTGTAGGTACTACACCCGCCGTGACGACTGTAGGTACTACACCCCACCGTGACGACTGTAGGTACTACACCCCTCCGTGATGACGGTAGGTACTACACCCCACCGTATCAACACCGTGACGACTGTAGGTACTACACCCCTCCGTGACGACTGTAGGTACTACACCCCTCCGTGACGACTGTAGGTACTACACCCCTCCGTGACGACTGTAGGTACTACACCCCGCCGTGACGACTGTAGGTACTACACCCCGCCGTGACGACTGTAGGTACTACACCCCGCCGTGACGACTGTAGGTACTACACCCCGCCGTGACGACTGTAGGTACTACACCCCTCCGTGACGACTGTAGGTACTACACCCCGCCGTGACGACTGTAGGTACTACACCCCACCGTATCAACACAGTGACGACTGTAGGTACTACACCCCGCCGTGACGACTGTAGGTACTACACCCCACCGTGACGACTGTAGGTACTACACCCCGCCGTGACGACTGTAGGTACTACACCCCACCGTGACGACTGTAGGTACTACACCCCGTCGTGACGACTGTAGGTACTACACCCCGCCGTGAAGACTGTAGGTACTACACCCCACCGTGACGACTGTAGGTACTAAACCCCACCGTGACGACTGTAGGTACTACACCCCACCGTATCAACACCGTGACGACTGTAGGTACTACACCCCGTCGTGACGACTGTAGGTACTACACCCCGCCGTGAAGACTGTAGGTACTACACCCCACCGTGACGACTGTAGGTACTACACCCCACCGTGATGACTGTAGGTACTACACCCCACCGTATCAACACCGTGACGACTGTAGGTACTACACCCCGCCCTTTCAACACCGTGACGACTGTAGGTACCACACCCCGCCCTTTCAACACCGTGACGACTGTAGGTACCACACCCCCACCGTGACGACTGTAGGTACCACACCCCCCCGTGACGACTGTAGGTACCACACCCCGCCGTGACGACTGTAGGTACCACACCCCTCCGTGACGACTGTAGGTACTACACCCCACCGTATCAACACAGTGACGACTGTAGGTACTACACCCCGCCGTGACGACTGTAGGTACTACACCCCGCCGTGACGACTGTAGGTACTACACCCCGCCGTGACGACTGTAGGTACTACACCCCGCCGTGACGACTGTAGGTACTACACCCCGCCGTGACGACTGTAGGTACTACACCCCGTCGTGACGACTGTAGGTACTACACCCCGCCGTGAAGACTGTAGGTACTACACCCCACCGTGACGACTGTAGGTACTACACCCACCGTATCAACACCGTGACGACTGTAGGTACTACACCCCGTCGTGACGACTGTAGGTACTACACCCCGCCGTGACGACTGTAGGTACCACACCCCTCCGTGATGACTGTAGGTACTACACCCCACCGTATCAACACCGTGACGACTGTAGGTACTACACCCCGTCGTGACGACTGTAGGTACTACACCCCGCCGTGACGACTGTAGGTACCACACCCCGCCCTTTCAACACCGTGACGACTGTAGGTACCACACCCCGCCCTTTCAACACCGTGACGACTGTAGGTACCACACCCCGCCGTGACGACTGTAGGTACCACACCCCGCCGTGACGACTGTAGGTACCACACCCCGCCGTGACGACTGTAGGTACCACACCCCGCCGTGACGACTGTAGGTACCACACCCCGCCGTGACGACTGTAGGTACCACACCCCGCCGTGACGACTGTAGGTACCACACCCCGCCGTGACGACTGTAGGTACCACACCCCGCCGTGACGACTGTAGGTACCACACCCCGCCGTGACGACTGTAGGTACCACACCCCGCCGTGACGACTGTAGGTACCACACCCCGCCGTGACGACTGTAGGTACCACACCCCTCCGTGACGACTGTAGGTACCACACCCCTCCGTGACGACTGTAGGTACCACACCCCTCCGTGACGACTGTAGGTACCACACCCCTCCGTGACGACTGTAGGTACCACACCCCTCCGTGACGACTGTAGGTACCACACCCCTCCGTGACGACTGTAGGTACCACACCCCTCCGTGACGACTGTAGGTACCACACCCCTCCGTGACGACTGTAGGTACCACACCCCGCCGTGACGACTGTAGGTACTACACCCCACCAGATCAACACCGTGACGACTGTAGGTACTACGCAACACCGTGACGACTGTAGGTACTACGCAACACCGGGACGACTGTAGGTACTACGCAACACCGGGACGACTGTAGGTACTACACCCCTCCGTGACGACTGTAGGTACTACACCCCTCCGTGACGACTGTAGGTACTACACCCGCCGTGACGACTGTAGGTACTACACCCGCCGTGACGACTGTAGGTACTACACCCGCCGTGACGACTGTAGGTACTACACCCCGCCGTGACGACTGTAGGTACTACACCCGCCGTGACGACTGTAGGTACTACACCCCACCGTGACGACTGTAGGTACTACACCCCTCCGTGATGACGGTAGGTACTACACCCCACCGTATCAACACCGTGACGACTGTAGGTACTACACCCCTCCGTGACGACTGTAGGTACTACACCCCTCCGTGACGACTGTAGGTACTACACCCCTCCGTGACGACTGTAGGTACTACACCCCGCCGTGACGACTGTAGGTACTACACCCCTCCGTGACGACTGTAGGTACTACACCCCGCCGTGACGACTGTAGGTACTACACCCCGCCGTGACGACTGTAGGTACTACACCCCGCCGTGACGACTGTAGGTACTACACCCCGCCGTGACGACTGTAGGTACTACACCCCGCCGTGACGACTGTAGGTACTACACCCCGCCGTGACGACTGTAGGTACTACACCCCGCCGTGACGACTGTAGGTACTACACCCCGCCGTGACGACTGTAGGTACTACACCCCGCCGTGACGACTGTAGGTACTACACCCCGCCGTGACGACTGTAGGTACTACACCCCGCCGTGACGACTGTAGGTACTACACCCCACCGTGACGACTGTAGGTACTACACCCCACCGTATCAACACCGTGATGACTGTAGGTACTACACCCCACCGTGACGACTGTAGGTACTACACCCCACCGTATCAACACCGTGATGACTGTAGGTACTACACCCCGCCCTTTCAACACCGTGATGACTGTAGGTACTACACCCCCACCGTGATGACTGTAGGTACTACACCCCACCGTGATGACTGTAGGTACTACACCCCACCGTGATGACTGTAGGTACTACACCCCACCGTATCAACACCGTGACGACTGTAGGTACTACACCCCGCCGTGACGACTGTAGGTACTACACCCCGCCGTGACGACTGTAGGTTCTACACCCCACCGTATCAACACCGTGACGACTGTAGGTACTACACCCCGCCGTGACGACTGTAGGTACTACACCCCGCCGTGACGACTGTAGGTACTACACCGCGCCGTGACGACTGTAGGTACTACACCCCGCCGTGACGACTGTAGGTACTACACCCCGCCGTGACGACTGTAGGTACTACACCCCGCCGTGACGACTGTAGGTACTACACCCCGCCGTGACGACTGTAGGTACTACACAGTAAATATGTAGTACCTACAGTCGTCACGGTGGGGTGTAGTACCTACTGCCGCCACAAAGGTACTAGTGTGTGGTATGAACTTGGGTTATAGTGCTGTAAAAACCTACCTTTATCCACCGTTGTTTCTTCAGGTGCCGTTGCTTGAGTTGATGTGCTCTTTAATACTGAACAAAGACATGATGGAACTTAATTAACAAACGCTGTGATACTACTACTACTACTACTACTGCTACTGCTGCTGATACTACTACTACTACTGCTGCTGCTGCTACTACTACTACTGCTACTACTACTGCTGCTACTACTGATACTACTACTGCTGCTACTACTACTACTACTACTGCTACTGCTGCTGATACTACTACTACTACTGCTGCTGATACTACTACTACTACTGCTGCTGCTGCTGCTACTACTACTACTGATGCTGCTGCTACTACTACTACTGCTACTACTACTACTGCTGCTGCTACTACTGCTGCTACTACTACTACTACTACTACTGCTACTACTGTCTACTGCTGATACTACTACAACTGCTGCTACTACTGCTACTACTACTGCTGCTGATACTACTACTACTACTGCTGCTGCTGCTACTGCTGCTACTATTACTACTGCTACTGCTGCTACTACTGCTGCTACTACTACTGATACTACTGCTGCTACTACTACTACTGCTGCTATTACTGCTGCTACTACTACTGCTGATACTACTACTACTGCAACTGCTACTGATACTACTGCTACTAC
Source organism: Salvelinus fontinalis (assembly GCF_029448725.1). Classification (NCBI taxonomy): domain Eukaryota; kingdom Metazoa; phylum Chordata; class Actinopteri; order Salmoniformes; family Salmonidae; genus Salvelinus; species Salvelinus fontinalis. The sequence goes on along the minus strand of NC_074702.1, from coordinate 2,700,586 downwards.
TACTACTACTGCTACTACTACTACTACTGCTACTGATACTACTACTACTGCTACTACTGCTACTACTACTACTACTGCTACTACAACTGCTGCTACTACTGCTCCTACTACAACTACTACTGATAATGCTACTACTATAACTACTACTGCTAGTACTACTGCTACTATAAGTACTGCTGCTACTGCTACTACTATAACTACTACTGATAATGCTACTACTATAACTACTACTGCTACTACTACTACTACTACAGTTACTACAGGCACTACTACTACAACTGCTGCTACTACTGCTCCTACTACAACTACTACTGATAATGCTACTACTATAACTACTACTGCTAGTACTACTGCTACTATAAGTACTGCTGCTACTGCTACTACTATAACTACTACTGATAATGCTACTACTATGTCTACTACTACTACTACTACTACTACAGTTACTACAGGCACTACTACTACTACAGCTACTACTGATACTACTACTGCTGCTACTACTACTGCTACTACTACTACTGCTGCTGCTACTACTACTATAACTACTACTGCTACTACTACTATTACTACTGCTACTATAACTACTACTACAACTACTACTACAACTACTACTACAACTACTACTACAACTACTACTACTACTACTGCTACTGCTACCTTTATTCTTCTCCGTCTCCAGTTTCTCTAGTCGTTCCTGGAATAGAAAGAGGGTCCAATCAGACTGTTTCAAAACACTTTACAGTTGATACTACAGCCAATGAGACGGTCTCTAACACTCTACAACAGTGGTCACCAACCTTTTCTGAGTCAAGATCACTGAGTCAAAATGCAAGCTGAGATCTACCGCTCGGATTATTTTTAAACAAGACTTAAGAAAACGTAACCAATTAAAAACAGTTCTGTAGCAATGAGTTTTGAGCAGTAGGCTATAGGCCCAATACATTATACAGTGCCTTGCAAAAGTATTCATCCCCCTTGGCGTTTTTCCTATTTTGTTGCTTTACAACCTGTAATTTAAATGGATTTTTATTTGGATTTCATGTAAATGGACATACACAAAATAGTCCAAATTAGTGAAGTGAATTGTAATTACTTAAAAATCATACAATGTGATTTTCTGGATTTTTGTTTTAGATTCCGTCTCTCACAGTTGAAGTATACCTATGATAAAAAATTACAGACATGCTTTGTAAGTAGGAAAACCTGCAAAATCGGCAGTGTATCAAATACTTGTTCTCCCCACTGTATGTATTCACCCTCTTTGCTATGAAGCCCCTAAATAAGATCTGGTGCAATCAATTACCTTCAGAAGTCACATAATTAGTTAAATAAATTCCACCTGTGTGCACTCTAAGTGTCACATGATCTGTCACATGATCTCAGTATATTTACACCTGTTCTGAAAGGCCCCAGAGTCTGCAACACCACTAAGCAAGGGGCACCACCAAGCAAGCGGCACCATGAAGACCAAGGAGCTCTCCAAACAGGTCAGGGACAAAGTTGTGGAGAAGTACAGATCAGGGTTGGGTTATAAAAAAAAAATCAAACTTTGAACATCCCACAGAGCACCATTAAATCCATTATTAAAAAATGTAAAGAATATGGCACCACAACAAACCTGTCAAGAGAGGGCCGCCCACCAAAACTCACAGACCAGGCAAGGAGGGCATTGATCAGAGGCAACAAAGAGACCAAAGATAACCCTGAAGGAGCTGCAAAGCTCCACAGTGGAGATTGGAGTATCTGTCCATAGGACCACTTTAAGCTGTACACTCCACAGAGCTGGGCTTTACGGAAGAGTGGCCAGAAAAAGCCATTGCTTAAAGAACAAAATAAGCAAACACGTTTGGTTTTCGCCAAAAGGCATGTGGGAGACTCCCCAAACATATGGAAGAAGGTACTCTGGTCAGATGAGACTAAAATGTAGCTTTTTGGCCATCAAGGAAAACTCTATGTCTGGTGTAAACCCAACACCTCACCCCGAGGACACCATCCCCACAGTGAAGCATGGTGGTGGCAGCATCATGAGGTGGGAATGTTTTTCCATCGGCAGGGACTGGGAAACTGGTCAGAATTGAAAGAATGATGGATGGCGCTAAATACAGGGAAATTGTACTAAACCTGTTTCAGTCTTCCAGAGATTTGAGACTGGGAAGGAGGTTCACCTTCCAGCAGGACAATGACCCTAAGCATACTGCTAAAGCAACACTCGAGTGGTTTAACTTCTTTGGGAACAGGGGGCAGTATTGAGTAGTTTGGATGAATAAGGTGCCCAGAGTAAACTGCCTGCTACTCAGGCCCAGAAGCTAAAATATGCATATAATTAGTAGATTTGGATAGAAAACACACTAAAGTTTCCAAAACTGTTAAAATAATGTCTGAGTATAACAGAACTCATATGGTAGGCAAAAACCTGAGAAAAATCCAACCAGGAAGTGGGAAATCCGAGGTTTGTAATTTTTTTTAAAGTGATTGCCTATCCAATATACAGCGTCTATGTGGTCAGATTGCACTAGATGTCAACAGTCTTTAGAATGTTGTTTCAGGCTTCTACTGTGAAGGGGGAGCGAATAAGAGCTGTTTGAATCAGTGGTCAGGCTGAAAGCCTTCAGTTTAGTCACGTGCGAACTCTGTTCCCTTTCATTTCTAAAGACAAAGGAATTGTCCGGTTGGAATATTATACAAGATTTATGATAATAACATCCTACAGATTGATTCTATACATCGTTTGACATGTTTCTACAAACTGTAATATAACTTTTTTGACTTTTCGTCTGGACTTAGTGATCGCACCTTGTGCATTTGGATTACTGGACAAAAAGGAGGTATTTGGACATAAAGATGAACTTTATCGAACAAAACAAACATTTATTGTCAAAACATGGAGACCTGGGAGTGCCATCCGGTGAAGATCAAAGGTAAGTGAATCATTTTAACGCTATTTCTGTCTTTTGTGACACCTCTCCTTCTTTGGAAAATGGCTGTATGGTTTTCTGTGACTAGGCGCTGACCTAACATAATCGCAAAGTGTGCTTTCACCGTAAAGCCTTTTTGAAATCTGACACAGCGGTTGCATTAAGGAGAAGTTTATCTTTAATCGTATGTTTAACACTTGTATCTTTTATCAATGTTTATGATGAGTATTTCTGTAATTTGATGTGGCTCTCTGCACTTTCACCGGATGTTTGTTTGAGACAATGCATTTCCTAACATAACGCACCAATTTCAAATGAGGTTTTTGGACATAAAGTTGGGACGCTAGCATCCCACATATTCCAGAGAAGTTTAAGGGGAAACATTTAGCAGCAGTGCAGGTTGTAGCGTGAGTGGAAGTAGGGAGAAGGTTGTAGCGTGAGTGGAAGTAGGGAGAACACGCAGCAGTGCAGGTTGTAGCGTGAGTGGAAGTAGGGAGAAGGTTGTAGCGTGAGTGGAAGTAGGGAGAACACGCAGCAGTGCAGGTTGTAGCGTGAGTGGAAGTAGGGAGAAGGTTGTAGCGTGAGTGGAAGTAGGGAGAACACGCAGCAGTGCAGGTTGTAGCGTGAGTGGAAGTAGGGAGAAGGTTGTAGCGTGAGTGGAAGTAGGGAGAACACGCAGCAGTGCAGGTTGTAGCGTGAGTGGAAGTAGGGAGAAGGTTGTAGCGTGAGTGGAAGTAGGGAGAACATGCAAACCTGAAGATGTAGAAGCTTGTTCTCCAGTAGAATCTTCTCTGTTTTCAGCCCGGTTACGTCACGCTCTTGCTTGAGTTTAGAATCTAAAACAGAATAACCCAGGCACATCGCCAGTAAGACGAGGCAGGTCAGGCTGTGTGACATATCACAATAGGACTAGTGTTGTTTTATAGGTCATGTAAATGATGTTCCTCACAGACTAGCAGATAATAATAGTAACCTTGAAACAGTCCAAGTTGTTTTTCCAGGTTGTGTTTCCTGTTGGGTGAAATCAGAAAGTAGAAACATGAGTACAGGTAACACCGTGACTTATACCATCCACTTGTTGTTTTAGTGCTCGGGGAAACCCTTACAGAACGGATGTCCTGGCGTTGTCCTCTTTCAACTGCTGCACTTCCTCTGCTACCTTCTGACATGTCTTCAACGACGCCTGAGAAGATAAACACACGTCAAATCATCACCGTACTAAAAACACTTTGACACCAATACTTCAAAATGGTTTTAGTTGAGTGGGTTGAAACCAGGCAGACAAGAATGAGGATTTGTTGTCCCGTTAGATAATACTGTTACCTGTGTTTTCAGCAGGTCTTTCTCCAGCGCCGTCTTCTCCCGTCTCAGCTGGACATTATCCACACACTGCTTCTCTGTTGTCTCTTCATAATAAACAGTTCCACAGGAAAGACTTGAGTTTACATACATCAGACAGTAGACTATTACAATGTGGGTATATCAGCGGTTGAAGGGTTTACAGAAGGTAGAATTATAACCAGAGACAATACCTGCTACCATCTTCAGCTGGTCCTCAAGTCTCTTCTTTCTGGAGAACAGAGAGAGAACAGAGATGTCAGTGGAACAAGAACCCTCAAGTCTCTTATTTCTGGAGAACAGAGAGAGAACAGAGATGTCAGTGGAACAAGAACCCTCAAGTCTCTTCTTTCTGGAGAACAGAGAGAGAACAGAGATGTCAGTGGAACAAGAACCCTCAAGTCTCTTATTTCTGGAGAACAGAGAGAAGATGTCAGCGGAACAAGAACCCTCAAGTCTCTTCTTTCTGGAGAACAGAGAGAGAACAGAGATGTCAGTGGAACAAGAACCCTCAAGTCTCTTCTTTCTGGAGAACAGAGAGAAGATGTCAGTGGAACAAGAACCAAACTAAATGCTGTAAATGTTCTTGATGAGTCTTACAGAGTCTCTGTGTTGTTGTTCTGCTCCTTCAGCCTCTCCACTTCCTCAAGAAGCTGCTGGGACAACTTCTCAGCGCTCTACAGGACAGAAACACAACTCTGTTAGAGCTCTCCGGGACAATAGGACACAACTCTGTTAGAGCT
>NC_074702.1:2333090-2390590 GCF_029448725.1 Salvelinus fontinalis | reverse complement strand
GCTGATTCATAACTCATTTGTGAGGGAGCGATACAGACATTTGCTCTTCATTAAAAGGCTTTTTTTGTCATTGAGACAGAGGAATGGAAGAGCCAGCATATTTAAACATCAGACACAGTGCATTTGGTGACCTACATACTGCAAGTGTATAAAAAAAATTATTAAATATGATTTGACCTGGTGTTCAAATGCATTCGCTGCACTTTAAAAAGCACATATAGGCCGAGGGATCCTGTTCTCTCAGTGGGGGATAGAACTGTGGAGGTCAGGAGATAAAGAGTTAACTGTTCTCTCAGTGGGGAGTAGAACTGTGGAAGTCAGGAGTTAAAGAGTTAACTGTTCTCTCAGTGGGGGGTAGAACTGTGGAAGTCAGGAGTTAAAGAGTTAACTGTTCTCTCAGTGGGGGGTAGAACTGTGGAAGTCAGGAGATAAAGACTGAGTTAACTGTTCTCTCAGTGGGGGGTAGAACTGTGGAAGTCAGGAGATAAAGAGTTAACTGTTCTCTCAGTGGGGGGTAGAACTGTGGAAGTCAGGAGTTAAAGACTGAGTTAACTGTTCTCTCAGTGGGGGTAGAATTGTGGAAGTCAGGAGTTAAAGAGTTAACTGTTCTCTCAGTGGGGGTAGAACTGTGGAAGTCAGGAGTTAAAGAGTTAACTGTTCTCTCAGTGGGGGTAGAACTGTGGAAGTCAGGAGTTAAAGAGTTAACTGTTCTCTCAGTGGGGGGTAGAACTGTGGACGTCAGGAGTTAAAGACTGAGTTAACTGTTCTCTCAGTGGGGGGTGGAACTGTGGAAGTCAGGAGTTAAAGACTGAGTGTACTTGCAGTTATGGGTCATCCTAGGGTTTCAATTTAAATCTTAGTAGCCTGTTCTATCATGTCATGTCTTTAGTTATTCAAAGTCTGCAAAGAAGAAATGTAATGTACAGGGTTGAAATGTGCTCTCCTGGGTGTGGCCTGCTAGATGCATGGCCCTACTGAGCCCTACATCAACAGCCACTCTCAGGGAGAGAAGTGGAACACTTTCCGGATGGATCGTCTCCTCTAAAACTGATGAAAGATTTGCAGACATTTTCTATTTTCCACTGGCAACAAGTCTGTCTCTTCCTGCTCGGGGAAGAAACTTTAAACTAATTATAAGGACAGTCTATTGTTACTACAGAACAGAAAGTCTGGCGTGTCTCTCTAGCATACAGTACCTCCGTTTGATCAACTGTAGTAAAGGAAACATATGTAGAGTAAATTAACAAGTTGTTATAAAACAATGACAAAATGGTGTATCATTTCATTACATTTACATTTAAGTCATTTAGCAGACGCTCTTATCCAGAGCGACTTACAAATTGGTGCATTTTTTCACCAATCATTACCCAGTTGGATGCCACTCCATAGTCTGTTTTACCTAGCTTGAACACAACATTACATGCCATCTCTAAACAGGAACTCACCCTGACATATCATCTCTAAACAGGAACTCACCCTGACATATCATCTCTAAACAGGAACTCACCCTGACATTTCATCTCTAAACAGGAACACACCCCAGACATATCATCTCTAAACAGGAACTCACCCTGACATATCATCTCTAAACAGGAACACACCCCAGACATATCATCTCTAAACAGGAACACACCCCAGACATATCATCTCTAAACAGGAACTCACACTGGACATATCATCTCTAAACAGGAACACACCCCAGACATAACATCTCTAAACAGGAATTCACACTGGACATATCATCTCTAAACAGGAACTCACCCTGGACATATCATCTCTAAACAGGAACTCACCTTGGCATATCTCTAAACGGGAACTCACACTGGACATATCTTTAAACTGGAACTCACCCTGGCATATCTTTAAACTGGAACTCACCCTGACATATCATCTCTAAACAGGAACTCACACTGGACATATCATCTCTAAACAGGAACTCACCCTGGACATATCATCTCTAAACAGGAACTCACCTTGGCATATCTCTAAACGGGAACTCACACTGGACATATCTTTAAACTGGAACTCACCCTGGCATATCTTTAAACTGGAACTCACCCTGACATATCATCTCTAAACAGGAACTCACCCTGACATATCATCTCTAAACAGAAACTCACACTGGACATATCATCTCTAAACAGAAACTCAACCTGACATATCATCTCTAAACAGGAATTTACACTGGACATATAATCTCTAAACAGGGACACACCCCAGACATATCATCTCTAAACAGGAACTCACACTGGACATATCATCTCTAAACAGGAACACACCCTGACATATCTCTAAACAGAAACTCACACTGGACATATCATCTCTAAACAGGAACTCACCCTGACATATCATCTCTAAACAGAAACTCTGGTCAGAACTAGTGGACTATCCAGAGCCCCAGTCAGAACTAGTGGACTATCCAGAGCCCTGGTCAGAACTAGTGGACTATCCAGAGCCCTGGTCAGAACTAGTGGACTATCCAGAGCCCCAGTCAGAACTAGTGGACTATCCAGAGCCCCAGTCAGAACTAGTGGACTATCTAGAGCCCTGGTCAGAACTAGTGTACTATCCAGAGCCCTGGTCAGAACTAGTGGACTATCCAGAGCCCCAGTCAGAACTAGTGGACTATCCAGAGCCCCTGTCAGAACTAGTGGACTATCCAGAGCCCTGGTCAGAACTAGTGGACTATCTAGAGCCCAGGTCAGAACTAGTGGACTATCCAGAGCCCTGGTCAGAACTAGTGGACTATCCAGAGCCCCGGTCAGAACTAGTGGAATATCCAGAGCCCCAGTCAGAACTAGTGGACTATCCAGAGCCCCAGTCAGAACTAGTGGACTATCCAGAGCCCCAGTCAGAACTAGTGGACTATCCAGAGCCCCGGTCAGAACTAGTGGACTATCCAGAGCCCTGGTCAGAACTAGTGGAATATCCAGAGCCCCAGTCAGAACTAGTGGAATATCCAGAGCCCCAGTCAGAACTAGTGGACTATCCAGAGCCCTGGTCAGAACTAGTGGACTATCCAGAGCCCCAGTCAGAACTAGTGGACTATCTAGAGCCCCGGTCAGATCTAGTGGACTATCTAGAACCCTGGTCAGAACTTGTGGACTATCCAGAGCCCTGTTCAGAACTAGTGGACTATCCAGAGCCCCAGTCAGAACTAGTGGACTATCCAGAGCCCTGGTCAGAACTAGTGAACTATCCAGAGCCCTGGTCAGAACTAGTGGACTATACAGAGCCCTGGTCAGAACTAGTGGACTATCTAGAGCCCTGGTCAGAACTAGTGGACTATCCAGAGCCCCGGTCAGAACTAGTGGACTATCCAGAGCCCCAGTCAGAACTAGTGGACTATCCAGAGCCCCAGTCAGAACTAGTGGACTATCCAGAGCCCCAGTCAGAACTAGTGGACTATCCAGAGCCCTGGTCAGAACTAGTGGAATATCCAGAGCCCCAGTCAGAACTAGTGGAATATCCAGAGCCCCAGTCAGAACTAGTGGACTATCCAGAGCCGCAGTCAGAACTAGTGGACTATCCAGAGCCCTGGTCAGAACTAGTGGACTATCCAGAGCCCCAGTCAGAACTAGTGGACTATCTAGAGCCCCGGTCAAAACTAGTGGACTATCTAGAACCCTGGTCAGAACTAGCGGACTATCCAGAGCCCTGTTCAGAACTAGTGGACTATCCAGAGCCCCAGTCAGAACTAGTGAACTATCCAGAGCCCTGGTCAGAACTAGTGGACTATCTAGAGCCCTGGTCAGAACTAGTGGACTATCCAGAGCCCTGGTCAGAACTAGTGGACTATCCAGAGCCCTGGTCAGAACTAGTGGACTATCCAGAGCCCTGGTCAGAACTAGTGGACTATCCAGAGCCCCAGTCAGATCTAGTGGACTATCCAGAGCCCCAGTCAGAACTAGTGGACTATCCAGAGCCCCAGTCAGATCTAGTGGACTATCCAGAGCCCCAGTCAGAACTAGTGGACTATCCAGAGCCCCAGTCAGATCTAGTGGACTATCCAGAGCCCTGGTCAGAACTAGTGGACTATCCAGAGCCCCAGTCAGAACTAGTGGACTATCTAGAGCCCTGGTCAGAACTAGTGGACTATCCAGAGCCCCAGTCAGAACTAGTGGACTATCTAGAGCCCTGGTCAGAACTAGTGGACTATCCAGAGCCCTGGTCAGAACTAGTGGACTATCCAGAGCCCTGGTCAGAACTAGTGGACTATCCAGAGCCCCGGTCAGAACTAGTGGAATATCCAGAGCCCCAGTCAGAACTAGTGGACTATCTAGAGCCCTGGTCAGAACTAGTGGACTATCCAGAGCCCCAGTCAGAACTAGTGGACTATCTAGAGCCCCAGTCAGAACTAGTGGACTATCCAGAGCCCCAGTCAGAACTAGTGGACTATCCAGAGCCCCAGTCAGAACTAGTGGACTATCTAGAGCCCCGGTCAGATCTAGTGGACTATCCAGAGCCCCAGTCAGAACTAGTGGACTATCCAGAGCCCCTGTCAAAAATAGTGGACTATCCAGAGCCCCTGTCAGAACTAGTGGACTATCCAGAGCCCTGGTCAGAACTAGTGGACTATCTAGAGCCCAGGTCAGAACTAGTGGACTATCCAGAGCCCTGGTCAGAACTAGTGGACTATCCAGAGCCCCGGTCAGAACTAGTGGAATATCCAGAGCCCCAGTCAGAACTAGTGGACTATCCAGAGCCCCAGTCAGAACTAGTGGACTATCCAGAGCCCCAGTCAGAACTAGTGGACTATCCAGAGCCCCGGTCAGAACTAGTGGACTATCCAGAGCCCTGGTCAGAACTAGTGGAATATCCAGAGCCCCAGTCAGAACTAGTGGAATATCCAGAGCCCCAGTCAGAACTAGTGGACTATCCAGAGCCCTGGTCAGAACTAGTGGACTATCCAGAGCCCCAGTCAGAACTAGTGGACTATCTAGAGCCCCGGTCAGATCTAGTGGACTATCTAGAACCCTGGTCAGAACTTGTGGACTATCCAGAGCCCTGTTCAGAACTAGTGGACTATCCAGAGCCCCAGTCAGAACTAGTGGACTATCCAGAGCCCTGGTCAGAACTAGTGAACTATCCAGAGCCCTGGTCAGAACTAGTGGACTATACAGAGCCCTGGTCAGAACTAGTGGACTATCTAGAGCCCTGGTCAGAACTAGTGGACTATCCAGAGCCCTGGTCAGAACTAGTGGACTATCCAGAGCCCCAGTCAGAACTAGTGGACTATCCAGAGCCCCAGTCAGAACTAGTGGACTATCCAGAGCCCCAGTCAGAACTAGTGGACTATCCAGAGCCCTGGTCAGAACTAGTGGAATATCCAGAGCCCCAGTCAGAACTAGTGGAATATCCAGAGCCCCAGTCAGAACTAGTGGACTATCCAGAGCCGCAGTCAGAACTAGTGGACTATCCAGAGCCCTGGTCAGAACTAGTGGACTATCCAGAGCCCCAGTCAGAACTAGTGGACTATCTAGAGCCCCGGTCAAAACTAGTGGACTATCTAGAACCCTGGTCAGAACTAGTGGACTATCCAGAGCCCTGTTCAGAACTAGTGGACTATCCAGAGCCCCAGTCAGAACTAGTGAACTATCCAGAGCCCTGGTCCGAACTAGTGGACTATCCAGAGCCCTGGTCAGAACTAGTGGACTATCCAGAGCCCTGGTCAGAACTAGTGGACTATCCAGAGCCCTGGTCATTACTAGTGGACTATCCAGAGCCCTGGTCAGAACTAGTGGACTATCCAGAGCCCCAGTCAGATCTAGTGGACTATCCAGAGCCCCAGTCAGAACTAGTGGACTATCCAGAGCCCCAGTCAGATCTAGTGGACTATCCAGAGCCCCAGTCAGAACTAGTGGACTATCCAGAGCCCCAGTCAGAACTAGTGGACTATCCAGAGCCCCAGTCAGAACTAGTGGACTATCCAGAGCCCTGGTCAGAACTAGTGGAATATCCAGAGCCCCAGTCAGAACTAGTGGAATATCCAGAGCCCCAGTCAGAACTAGTGGACTATCCAGAGCCGCAGTCAGAACTAGTGGACTATCCAGAGCCCTGGTCAGAACTAGTGGACTATCCAGAGCCCCAGTCAGAACTAGTGGACTATCTAGAGCCCCGGTCAAAACTAGTGGACTATCTAGAACCCTGGTCAGAACTAGTGGACTATCCAGAGCCCTGTTCAGAACTAGTGGACTATCCAGAGCCCCAGTCAGAACTAGTGAACTATCCAGAGCCCTGGTCAGAACTAGTGGACTATCTAGAGCCCTGGTCAGAAATAGTGGACTATCCAGAGCCCTGGTCAGAACTAGTGGACTATCCAGAGCCCTGGTCAGAACTAGTGGACTATCCAGAGCCCTGGTCAGAACTAGTGGACTATCCAGAGCCCCAGTCAGATCTAGTGGACTATCCAGAGCCCCAGTCAGAACTAGTGGACTATCCAGAGCCCCAGTCAGATCTAGTGGACTATCCAGAGCCCCAGTCAGAACTAGTGGACTATCCAGAGCCCCAGTCAGATCTAGTGGACTATCCAGAGCCCTGGTCAGAACTAGTGGACTATCCAGAGCCCCAGTCAGAACTAGTGGACTATCTAGAGCCCTGGTCAGAACTAGTGGACTATCCAGAGCCCGAGTCAGAACTAGTGGACTATCTAGAGCCCTGGTCAGAACTAGTGGACTATCCAGAGCCCTGGTCAGAACTAGTGGACTATCCAGAGCCCTGGTCAGAACTAGTGGACTATCCAGAGCCCCGGTCAGAACTAGTGGAATATCCAGAGCCCCAGTCAGAACTAGTGGACTATCTAGAGCCCTGGTCAGAACTAGTGGACTATCCAGAGCCCCAGTCAGAACTAGTGGACTATCTAGAGCCCCAGTCAGAACTAGTGGACTATCCAGAGCCCCAGTCAGAACTAGTGAACTATCCAGAGCCCCAGTCAGAACTAGTGGACTATCTAGAGCCCCGGTCCGATCTAGTGGACTATCCAGAGCCCCAGTCAGAACTAGTGGACTATCCAGAGCCCCTGTCAAAAATAGTGGACTATCCAGAGCCCCTGTCAGAACTAGTGAACTATCCAGAGCCCTGGTCAGAACTAGTGGACTATCCAGAGCCCTGGTCAGAACTAGTGAACTATCCAGAGCCCTGGTCAGAACTAGTGGACTATCCAGAGCCCTGGTCAGAACTAGTGGACTAACCAGAGCCCCTGTGGTCCATTAGATGGGAGGTCCTCTTCATTCTAAACATATTGTAACAGGTCCATTAGATGGGAGGTCCTCTTCATTCTAAACATATTGTAACAGATCCATTAGATGGGAGGTTCTCTTCATTCTAAACATATTGTAACAGATCCATTAGATGGGAGGTCCTCTTCATTCTAAACATATTGTAACAGATCCATTAGATGGGAGGTCCTCTTCATTCTAAACATATTGTAACAGATCCATTAGATGGGAGGTCCTCTTCATTGTAACAGGTCCATTAGATGGGAGGTCTTCTTCATTCTAAACATATTGTAACAGATCCATTAGATGGGAGGTCCTCTTCATTCTAAACATATTGTAACAGGTCCATTAGATGGGAGGTCCTCTTCATTCTAAACATATTGTAACAGATCCATTAGATGGGAGGTCCTCTTCATTCTAAACATATTGTAACAGGTCCATTAGATGGGAGGTCCTCTTTATTCTAAACATAATGTAACAGGTCCATTAGATGGGAGGTCCTCTTCATTATATACATATTGTAACAGATCCATTAGATGGGAGGTCCTCTTCATTCTAAACATATTGTAACAGATCCATTAGATGGGAGGTCCTCTTCATTCTAAACATATTGTAACAGGTCCATTAGATGGGAGGTCCTCTTCATTCTAAACATATTGTAACAGGTCCATTAGATTGGACGTCCTCTTCATTCTAAACATATTGTAACAGAAACATTAGATGGGAGGTCCTCTTCATTCTAAACATATTGTAACAGATCCATTAGATGGGAGGTCCTCTTCATTCTAAACATATTGTAACAGATCCATTAGACGGGAGGTCCTCTTCATTCTAAACATATTGTAACAGATCCATTAGATGGGAGGTCCTCTTCATTCTAAACATATTGTAACAGATCCATTAGATGGGAGGTCCTCTTCATTGTAACAGATCCATTAGATGGGAGGTCCTCTTCATTCTAAACATATTGTAACAGATCCATTAGATGGGAGGTCCTCTTCATTCTAAACATATTGTAACAGATCCATTAGATGGGAGGTCCTCTTCATTCTAAACATATTGTAACAGATCCATTAGATGGGAGGTCCTCTTCATTCTAAACATATTGTAACAGATCCATTAGATGGGAGGTCCTCTTCATTCTAAACATATTGTAACAGATCCATTAGATGGGAGGTCCTCTTCATTCTAAACATATTGTAACAGGTCCATTAGATGGGAGGTCCTCTTCATTCTAAACATATTGTAACAGATCCATTAGATGGGAGGTCCTCTTCATTGTAACAGATCCATTAGATGGGAGGTCCTCTTCATTGTAACAGATCCATTAGATGGGAGGTCCTCTTCATTCTAAACATGATGTAACAGATCCATTAGATGGGAGGTCCTCTTCATTGTAACAGATCCATTAGATGGGAGGTCCTCTTCATTGTAACAGATCCATTATATGGGAGGTCCTCTTCATTGTAACAGATCCATTAGATGGGAGGTCCTCTTCATTCTAAACATATTGTAACAGATCCATTAGATGGGAGGTCCTCTTCATTCTAAACATATTGTAACAGATCAATTAGATGGGAGGTCCTCTTCATTCTAAACATATTGTAACAGATCCATTAGATGGGAGGTCCTCTTCATTGTAACAGGTCCATTAAATGGGAGGTCCTCTTCATTCTAAACATATTGTAACAGATCCATTAGATGGGAGGTCCTCTTCATTGTAACAGATCCATTAGATGGGAGGTCCTCTTCATTGTAACAGATCCATTAGATGGGAGGTCCTCTTCATTCTAAACATATTGTAACAGATCCATTAGATGGGAGGTCCTCTTCATTCTAAACATATTGTAACAGATCCATTAGATGGGAGGTCCTCTTCATTCTAAACATATTGTAACAGATCCATTAGATGGGAGGTCCTCTTCATTCTAAACATATAGTAACAGATCCATTAGATGGGAGGTCCTCTTCATTCTAAACATATTGTAACAGATCCATTAGATGGGAGGTCCTCTTCATTGTAACAGATCCATTAGATGGGAGGTCCTCTTTATTCTAAACATATTGTAACAGATCCAATAGATGGGAGGTCCTCTTCATTCTAAACATATTGTAACAGATCCAATAGATGGGAGGTCCTCTTCATTCTAAACATATTGTAACAGATCCAATAGATGGGAGGTCCTCTTCATTCTAAACATATTGTAACAGATCCATTAGATGGGAGGTCCTCTTCATTCTAAACATATTGTAACAGGTCCATTAGATGGGAGGTCCTCTTCATTCTAAACATATTGTAACAGGTCCATTAGATGGGAGGTCCTCTTCATTCTAAACATATTGTAACAGATCCATTAGATGGGAGGTCCTCTTCATTCTAAACATATTGTAACAGATCCATTAGATGGGAGGTCCTCTTCATTCTAAACATATTGCAACAGATCCATTAGATGGGAGGTCCTCTTCATTGTAACATATCCATTAGATGGGAGGTCCTCTTCATTGTAACAGATCCATTAGATGGGAGGTCCTCTTCATTCTAAACATGATGTAACAGATCCATTAGATGGGAGGTCCTCTTCATTGTAACAGATCCATTAGATGGGAGGTCCTCTTCATTGTAACAGATCCATTATATGGGAGGTCCTCTTCATTGTAACAGATCCATTAGATGGGAGGTCCTCTTCATTCTAAACATATTGTAACAGATCCATTAGATGGGAGGTCCTCTTCATTGTAACAGGTCCATTAAATGGGAGGTCCTCTTCATTCTAAACATATTGTAACAGATCCATTAGATGGGAGGTCCTCTTCATTGTAACAGATCCATTAGATGGGAGGTCCTCTTCATTGTAACAGATCCATTAGATGGGAGGTCCTGTTCATTCTAAACATATTGTAACAGATCCATTAGATGGGAGGTCCTCTTCATTCTAAACATATTGTAACAAATCCATTAGATGGGAGGTCCTCTTCATTCTAAACATATAGCAACAGATCCATTAGATGGGAGGTCCTCTTCATTCTAAACATATTGTAACAGATCCATTAGATGGGAGGTCCTCTTCATTGTAACAGATCCATTAGATGGGAGGTCCTCTTCATTCTAAACATATTGTAACAGATCCAATAGATGGGAGGTCCTCTTCATTCTAAACATATTGTAACAGATCCATTAGATGGGAGGTCCTCTTCATTCTAAACATATTGTAACAGATCCATTAGATGGGAGGTCCTCTTCATTCTAAACATATTGTAACAGATCCATTAGATGGGAGGTCCTCTTCATTCTAAACATATTGTAACAGATCCATTAGATGGGAGGTCCTCTTCATTCTAAACATATTGTAACAGATCCATTAGATGGGAGGTCCTCTTCATTCTAAACATATTGTAACAGGTCCATTAGATGGGAGGTCCTCTTCATTCTAAACATATTGTAACAGGTCCATTAGATGGGAGGTCCTCTTCATTCTAAACATATTGTAACAGATCCATTAGATGGGAGGTCCTCTTCATTCTAAACTTATAGTAACAGATCCATTAGATGGGAGGTCCTCTTCATTCTAAACATATTGTAACAGATCCATTAGATGGGAGGTCCTCTTCATTGTAACAGATCCATTAGATGGGAGGTCCTCTTCATTGTAACAGGTCCATTAGATGGGAGGTCCTCTTCATTCTAAACATATTGTAACAGATCCATTAGATGGGAGGTCCTCTTCATTGTAACAGATCCATTAGATGGGAGGTCCTCTTTATTCTAAACATATTGTAACAGGTCCATTAGATGGGAGGTCCTCTTCATTCTAAACATATTGTAACAGATCCAATAGATGGGAGGTCCTCTTCATTCTAAACATATTGTAACAGATCCAATAGATGGGAGGTCCTCTTCATTCTAAACATATTGTAACAGATCCAATAGATGGGAGGTCCTCTTCATTCTAAACATATTGTAACAGATCCATTAGATGGGAGGTCCTCTTCATTCTAAACATATTGTAACAGATCCATTAGATGGGAGGTCCTCTTCATTCTAAACATATTGTAACAGATCCATTAGATGGGAGGTCCTCTTCATTCTAAACATATTGTAACAGATCCATTAGATGGGAGGTCCTCTTCATTCTAAACATATTGCAACAGATCCATTAGATGGGAGGTCCTCTTCATTGTAACATATCCATTAGATGGGAGGTCCTCTTCATTGTAACAGATCCATTAGATGGGAGGTCCTCTTCATTCTAAACATGATGTAACAGATCCATTAGATGGGAGGTCCTCTTCATTGTAACAGATCCATTAGATGGGAGGTCCTCTTCATTGTAACAGATCCATTATATGGGAGGTCCTCTTCATTGTAACAGATCCATTAGATGGGAGGTCCTCTTCATTCTAAACATATTGTAACAGATCCATTAGATGGGAGGTCCTCTTCATTCTAAACATATTGTAACAGATCCATTAGATGGGAGGTCCTCTTCATTGTAACAGATCCATTAGATGGGAGGTCCTCTTCATTGTAACATATCCATTAGATGGGAGGTCCTCTTCAATCCAAACATATTGTAACAGATCCATTAGATGGGAGGTCCTCTTCATTCTAAACATATAGTAACAGATCCATTAGATGGGAGGTCCTCTTCATTGTAACAGGTCCATTAAATGGGAGGTCCTCTTCATTCTAAACATATTGTAACAGATCCATTAGATGGGAGGTCCTCTTCATTGTAACAGATCCATTAGATGGGAGGTCCTCTTCATTGTAACATATCCATTAGATGGGAGGTCCTCTTCAATCCAAACATATTGTAACAGATCCATTAGATGGGAGGTCCTCTTCATTCTAAACATATTGTAACAGATCCAATAGATGGGAGGTCCTCTTCATTCTAAACATATTGTAACAGATCCAATAGATGGGAGGTCCTCTTCATTCTAAACATATTGTAACAGATCCAATAGATGGGAGGTCCTCTTCATTCTAAACATATTGTAACAGATCCAATAGATGGGAGGTCCTCTTCATTCTAAACATATTGTAACAGATCCAATAGATGGGAGGTCCTCTTCATTCTAAACATATTGTAACAGATCCATTAGATGGGAGGTCCTCTTCATTCTAAACATATTGTAACAGATCCATTAGATGGGAGGTCCTCTTCATTCTAAACATATTGTAACAGATCCATTAGATGGGAGGTCCTCTTCATTCTAAACATATTGTAACAGATCCATTAAATGGGAGGTCCTCTTCATTCTAAACATATTGCAACAGATCCATTAGATGGGAGGTCCTCTTCATTGTAACATATCCATTAGATGGGAGGTCCTCTTCATTGTAACAGATCCATTAGATGGGAGGTCCTCTTCATTCTAAACATGATGTAACAGATCCATTAGATGGGAGGTCCTCTTCATTGTAACAGATCCATTAGATGGGAGGTCCTCTTCATTGTAACAGATCCATTATATGGGAGGTCCTCTTCATTGTAACAGATCCATTAGATGGGAGGTCCTCTTCATTCTAAACATATTGTAACAGATCCATTAGATGGGAGGTCCTCTTCATTCTAAACATATTGTAACAGATCCATTAGATGGGAGGTCCTCTTCATTCTAAACATATTGTAACAGATCCATTAGATGGGAGGTCCTCTTCATTCTAAACATATTGTAACAGATCCATTAGATGGGAGGTCCTCTTCATTGTAACAGGTCCATTAAATGGGAGGTCCTCTTCATTCTAAACATATTGTAACAGATCCATTAGATGGGAGGTCCTCTTCATTGTAACAGATCCATTAGATGGGAGGTCCTCTTCAATCCAAACATATTGTAACAGATCCATTAGATGGGAGGTCCTCTTCATTGTAACAGGTCCATTAGATGGGAGGTCATCTTCATTCTAAACATATTGTAACAGATCCATTAGATGGGAGGTCCTCTTCATTCTAAACATATTGTAACAGATCCATTAGATGGGAGGTCCTCTTCATTCTAAACATATTGTAACAGATCCATTAGATGGGAGGTCCTCTTCATTCTAAACATATTGTAACAGATCCATTAGATGGGAGGTCCTCTTCATTCTAAACATATAGTAAAAGATCCATTAGATGGGAGGTCCTCTTCATTCTAAACATATTGTAACAGATCCAATAGATGGGAGGTCCTCTTCATTCTAAACATATTGTAACAGATCCAATAGATGGGAGGTCCTCTTCATTCTAAACATATTGTAACAGATCCAATAGATGGGAGGTCCTCTTCATTCTAAACATATTGTAACAGATCCAATAGATGGGAGGTCCTCTTCATTCTAAACATATTGTAACAGATCCATTAGATGGGAGGTCCTCTTCATTCTAAACATATTGTAACAGATCCATTAGATGTGAGGTCCTCTTCATTCTAAACATATTGTAACAGATCCATTAGATGGGAGGTCCTCTTCATTCTAAACATATTGCAACAGATCCATTAGATGGGAGGTCCTCTTCATTGTAACATATCCATTAAATGGGAGGTCCTCTTCATTGTAACAGATCCATTAGATGGGAGGTCCTCTTCATTCTAAACATGATGTAACAGATCCATTAGATGGGAGGTCCTCTTCATTGTAACAGATCCATTAGATGGGAGGTCCTCTTCATTGTAACAGATCCATTATATGGGAGGTCCTCTTCATTGTAACAGATCCATTAGATGGGAGGTCCTCTTCATTCTAAACATATTGTAACAGATCCATTAGATGGGAGGTCCTCTTCATTCTAAACATATTGTAACAGATCCATTAGATGGGAGGTCCTCTTCATTCTAAACATATTGTAACAGATCCATTAGATGGGAGGTCCTCTTCATTCTAAACATATTGTAACAGATCCATTAGATGGGAGGTCCTCTTCATTCTAAACATATTGTAACAGATCCATTAGATGGGAGGTCTTCTTCATTCTAAACATATTGTAACAGATCCATTAGATGGGAGGTCCTCTTCATTCTAAACATATTGTAACAGATCCAATAGATGGGAGGTCCTCTTCATTCTAAACATATTGTAACAGATCCATTAGATGGGAGGTCCTCTTCATTCTAAACATATTGTAACAGATCCATTAGATGGGAGGTCCTCTTCATTCTAAACATATTGTAACAGATCCATTAGATGGGAGGTCCTCTTCATTCTAAACATATTGTAACAGATCCATTAGATGGGAGGTCCTCTTCATTCTAAACATATTGTAACAGATCCATTAGATGGGAGGTCCTCTTCATTCTATACATGATGTAACAGATCCATTAGATGGGAGGTCCTCTTCATTGTAACAGATCCATTAGATGGGAGGTCCTCTTCATTCTAAACATATTGTAACAGATCCATTAGATGGGAGGTCCTCTTCATTCTAAACATATTGTAACAGATCCATTAGATGGGAGGTCCTCTTCATTCTATACATGATGTAACAGATCCATTAGATGGGAGGTCCTCTTCATTGTAACAGATCCATTAGATGGGAGGTCCTCTTCATTCTAAACATATTGTAACAGATCCATTAGATGGGAGGTCCTCTTCATTGTAACAGATCCATTAGATGGGAGGTCCTCTTCATTCTAAACATATTGTAACAGATCCAATAGATGGGAGGTCCTCTTCATTCTAAACATATTGTAACAGATCCAATAGATGGGAGGTCCTCTTCATTCTAAACATATTGTAACAGATCCATTAGATGGGAGGTCCTCTTCAATCCAAACATATTGTAACAGATCCATTAGATGGGAGGTCCTCTTCATTCTAAACATATAGTAACAGATCCATTAGATGGGAGGTCCTCTTCATTCTAAACATATTGTAACAGATCCATTAGATGGGAGGTCCTCTTCATTGTAACAGATCCATTAGATGGGAGGTCCTCTTCATTGTAACAGATCCATTAGATGGGAGGTCCTCTTCATTCTAAACATATTGTAACAGATCCATTAGATGGGAGGTCCTCTTCATTCTAAACATATTGTAACAGATCCAATAGATGGGAGGTCCTCTTCATTCTAAACATATTGTAACAGATCCATTAGATGGGAGGTCCTCTTCATTCTAAACATATTGTAACAGATCCATTAGATGGGAGGTCCTCTTCATTGTAACAGATCCATTAGATGGGAGGTCCTCTTCATTGTAACAGATCCATTAGATGGGAGGTCCTCTTCATTCTAAACATGATGTAACAGATCCATTAGATGGGAGGTCCTCTTCATTGTAACAGATCCATTAGATGGGAGGTCCTCTTCATTGTAACAGATCCATTATATGGGAGGTCCTCTTCATTGTAACAGATCCATTAGATGGGAGGTCCTCTTCATTCTAAACATATTGTAACAGATCCATTAGATGGGAGGTCCTCTTCATTCTAAACATATAGTAACAGATCCATTAGATGGGAGGTCCTCTTCATTCTAAACATATTGTAACAGATCCATTAGATGGGAGGTCCTCTTCATTGTAACAGATCCATTAGATGGGAGGTCCTCTTCATTCTAAACATATTGTAACAGATCCATTAGATGGGAGGTCCTCTTCATTGTAACAGGTCCATTAAATGGGAGGTCCTCTTCATTCTAAACATATTGTAACAGATCCATTAGATGGGAGGTCCTCTTCATTGTAACAGATCCATTAGATGGGAGGTCCTCTTCATTGTAACATATCCATTAGATGGGAGGTCCTCTTCATTCTAAACATATTGTAACAGATCCATTAGATGGGAGGTCCTCTTCATTCTAAACATATTGTAACAGATCCATTAGATGGGAGGTCCTCTTCATTCTAAACATATAGTAACAGATCCATTAGATGGGAGGTCCTCTTCATTCTAAACATATTGTAACAGATCCAATAGATGGGAGGTCCTCTTCATTCTAAACATATTGTAACAGATCCAATAGATGGGAGGTCCTCTTCATTCTAAACATATTGTAACAGATCCAATAGATGGGAGGTCCTCTTCATTCTAAACATATTGTAACAGATCCAATAGATGGGAGGTCCTCTTCATTCTAAACATATTGTAACAGATCCATTAGATGGGAGGTCCTCTTCATTCTAAACATATTGTAACAGATCCATTAGATGTGAGGTCCTCTTCATTCTAAACATATTGTAACAGATCCATTAGATGGGAGGTCCTCTTCATTCTAAACATATTGCAACAGATCCATTAGATGGGAGGTCCTCTTCATTGTAACATATCCATTAGATGGGAGGTCCTCTTCATTGTAACAGATCCATTAGATGGGAGGTCCTCTTCATTCTAAACATGATGTAACAGATCCATTAGATGGGAGGTCCTCTTCATTGTAACAGATCCATTAGATGGGAGGTCCTCTTCATTGTAACAGATCCATTATATGGGAGGTCCTCTTCATTGTAACAGATCCATTAGATGGGAGGTCCTCTTCATTCTAAACATATTGTAACAGATCCATTAGATGGGAGGTCCTCTTCATTCTAAACATATTGTAACAGATCCATTAGATGGGAGGTCCTCTTCATTCTAAACATATTGTAACAGATCCATTAGATGGGAGGTCCTCTTCATTCTAAACATATTGTAACAGATCCATTAGATGGGAGGTCCTCTTCATTCTAAACATATTGTAACAGGTCCATTAGATGGGAGGTCCTCTTCATTCTAAACATATTGTAACAGATCCAATAGATGGGAGGTCCTCTTCATTCTAAACATATTGTAACAGATCCATTAGATGGGAGGTCCTCTTCATTCTAAACATATTGTAACAGATCCATTAGATGGGAGGTCCTCTTCATTCTAAACATATTGTAACAGATCCATTAGATGGGAGGTCCTCTTCATTCTAAACATATTGTAACAGATCCATTAGATGGGAGGTCCTCTTCATTGTAACAGATCCATTAGATGGGAGGTCCTCTTCATTGTAACAGATCCATTAGATGGGAGGTCCTCTTCATTGTAACAGATCCATTAGATGGGAGGTCCTCTTCATTCTAAACATATTGTAACAGATCCATTAGATGGGAGGTCCTCTTCATTCTAAACATATTGTAACAGATCCATTAGATGGGAGGTCCTCTTCATTCTAAACATATTGTAACAGATCCATTAGATGGGAGGTCCTCTTCATTCTAAACATATTGTAACAGATCCATTAGATGGGAGGTCCTCTTCATTCTAAACATATTGTAACAGATCCATTAGATGGGAGGTCCTCTTCATTGTAACAGATCCATTAGATGGGAGGTCCTCTTCATTCTAAACATATTGTAACAGATCCATTAGATGGGAGGTCCTCTTCATTCTAAACATATTGTAACAGATCCATTAGATGGGAGGTCCTCTTCATTCTAAACATATTGTAACAGATCCATTAGATGGGAGGTCCTCTTCATTCTAAACATATTGTAACAGATCCATTAGATGGGAGGTCCTCTTCATTGTAACAGATCCATTAGATGGGAGGTCCTCTTCATTGTAACAGATCCATTAGATGGGAGGTCCTCTTCATTGTAACAGATCCATTAGATGGGAGGTCCTCTTCATTCTAAACATATTGTAACAGATCCATTAGATGGGAGGTCCTCTTCATTCTAAACATATTGTAACAGATCCATTAGATGGGAGGTCCTCTTCATTCTAAACATATAGCAACAGATCCATTAGATGGGAGGTCCTCTTCATTCTAAACATATTGTAACAGATCCATTAGATGGGAGGTCCTCTTCATTCTAAACATATTGTAACAGATCCATTAGATGGGAGGTCCTCTTCATTCTAAACATATTGTAACAGATCCATTAGATGGGAGGTCCTCTTCATTGTAACAGATCCATTAGATGGGAGGTCCTCTTCATTGTAACAGATCCATTAGATGGGAGGTCCTCTTCATTGTAACAGATCCATTAGATGGGAGGTCCTCTTCATTCTAAACATATTGTAACAGATCCATTAGATGGGAGGTCCTCTTCATTCTAAACATATTGTAACAGATCCATTAGATGGGAGGTCCTCTTCATTCTAAACATATTGTAACAGATCCATTAGATGGGAGGTCCTCTTCAAGTGATTGACCTGTGAAATGTCGATTTCTTTGTCAGAGCACAGTGAAGTGTGAAGGGGCTCTTGCTGTTTTGATGGAGTTTTGGTTTCTCTACTGCAAGTCTTAATGTCTAACCTTGAAATGAACTGAGCTCATCAGTCACTCGCTTTGGAAGGTTACCAACTTACATATGAGAATGAAAAATAGTCAAGATAGTTTGGTCATTTAGCGAAATGTGCGCTTCCTCCCTGATGAAGGATACCAGTTTTCCGTGCAGGGCTGACAGGAAGCAGGTTAAATACCTGTGTTGTTATTTCTGGAGAGCCAAGCCGCTTGGAAAATCTGAACTGAGATGATAAATCTCCCGGCCTCCTTTCTCTGCCCCTCCTCTCCTCCTCCTCCTCCTCCTCCTCCTCCTCCTCCTCCTCCTCCTCCTCCTCCTCCTCCTCCTCCTCCTCTCTTCAAACCATCCTCTCTGAAAATGTATAAATCACCACGGCCTGCTAGACCTCTCTGATATCTATCTCACGTTCATTTTTTACAGGAGCAACTGTCTGGAGACTCATTCTACTGTTTCCCCATTCTGGAGACTCATTCTACTGTTTCCCCAGTCTGGAGACTCATTCTACTGTTTCCCCAGTCCGGAGACTCATTCTACTGTTTCCCCAGTCTGGAGACTCATTCTACTGTTTCCCCAGTCTGGAGATTCATTCTACTGTTTCCCCAGTCTGGAAACTCATTCAGCTGTTTCCCCATTCTGGAGACTCATTCTACTGTTTCCCCAGTCTGGAGACTCATTCTACTGTTTCCCCAGTCTGGAGACTCATTCTACTGTTTCCCCATTCTGGACAATCATTCTACTGTTTCCCCAGTCTGGACACTCATTCTACTGTTTCCCCATTCTGGACACTCATTCTACTGTTTCCCCCGTCTGGAGACTCATTCTACTGTTTCCCCCGTCTGGAGACTAATTCTACTGTTTCCCCAGTCTGGAGACTCATTCTACTGTTTCCCCAGTCTGGAGACTCATTCTACTGTTTCCCAGTCTGGAGACTCATTCTACTGTTTCCCCAGTCTGGAGACTTGTTTAATGTTTCCCCAGTCTGGACACTCATTCTACTGTTTCCCCAGTCTGGAGACTCATTCTACTGTTTCCCCAGTCCGGAGACTCATTCTACTGTTTCCCTAGTCTGGAGACTCATTCTACTGTTTCCCCAGTCTGGAGACTCATTCTACTGTTTCCCCAGTCTGCAGACTCATTCTACTGTTTCCCCAGTCTGGAGACTCATTCTACTGTTTCCCCAGTCTGGAGACTCATTCTACTGTTTCCCCAGTCTGGAGACTCATTCTACTGTTTCCCCAGTCTGGAGACTCATTCTACTGTTTCCCCAGTCTGGAGACTCATTCTACTGTTTCCCCAGTCTGGACACTCATTCTACTGTTTCCCCAGTCCGGAGACTAATTCTACTGTTTCCCCAGTCTGGAGACTTGTTTACTGTTTCCCCAGTCCGGAGACTCATTCTACTGTTTCCCCAGTCTGGAGACTCATTCTACTGTTTCCCCAGTCTGGAGACTCATTCTACTGTTTCCCCAGTCTGGAAACTCATTCTACTGTTTCCCCAGTCTGGAGACTCATTCTACTGTTTCCCCAGTCCGGAGACTCATTCTACTGTTTCCCCAGTCCGGAGACTCATTCTACTGTTTCCCCATTCTGGAGACTCATTCTACTGTTTCCCCAGTCTGGAAACTCATTCAGCTGTTTCCCCAGTCTGGAGACTCATTCTACTGTTTCCCCAGTCTGGAGACTCATTCTACTGTTTCCCCAGTCTGGACACTCATTCTACTGTTTCCCCAGTCTGGAGACTCATTCTACTGTTTCCCCAGTCTGGAGACTCATTCTACTGTTTCCCCAGTCTGGAGACTCAGTCTACTGTTTCCCCAGTCTGGAGACTCATTCTACTGTTTCACCAGTCTGGAGACTCATTCTACTGTTTCCCCATTCTGGAGACTCATTCTACTGTTTCCCCAGTCTGGAGACTCATTCTACTGTTTCCCCAGTCTGGAGACTCATTCTACTGTTTCCCCAGTCTGGAGACTCATTCTACTGTTTCCCCAGTCTGGAGACTCATTCTACTGTTTCCCCAGTCCGGAGACTCATTCTACTTTTTCCCCAGTCTGGAGACTCATTCTACTGTTTCCCCAGTCTGGAGACTCATTCTACTTTTTCCCCAGTCTGGAGACTCATTCTACTGTTTCCCCATTCTGGAGACTCATTCTACTGTTTCCCCAGTCTGGAGACTTGTTTACTGTTTCCCCAGTAGAATGGTGGATGCCAGGAGAACGACACCTGCCCCAATGCATCTTGCCAGCCGTACAGTTTGGTGGAGGAGGAATAATGGTCTGGGGCTGTTTTTCATGGTTCAGGCCCCTTAGTTCCAGTGAAGGGAAATCTTAACGCTACAGCATACGATGATATTCTAGACGATTCTGTGCTTCCAACATTAAGGCAACCGTTTGGGGAAGGTCCTTTCCTGTTTCAGCATGAAAATGTGCACAAAGCGAGGTCCATACAGAAATGGCTTGTCAAGATCAGTGTGGAAGAACTTGACCATCCTGCACAGAGCTCCGACCTCAACCCCGTCGAACACCTTTGGGATGAATTGGAACTCCGACTGCGAGCCAGGCCTAGGCGCCCAACATCAGTGCCCGACCTCACTAATGCTCTTGTGGCTGAATGGACTCAAGTCCCCGTAGCAATGTTCCAACATCTAGTGGAAAGCCTTCCCAGAAGAGTGGAGGCTGTTATAGTAGCAAAGAGGGGGGACCAACTCCTTATTAATGCCCAGGATTTTGGAATGAGATGTTCGACGAGCGGGTGTCCAAATACTTTCGGTCATGTGTTGTATCTTTATAGTTAGCTTGGAGACCTTCTCTCTGTTTTATCACAAGACCTGTGTATTATCATGACTAATGCTGTAAATTCCTCTGGTAGATCAGTAATGAGCTCAGGATTACTCCTGACTGACTTGAGTACAGCAGAGAGGAGAGAGGTGAACTGTTTCCTGTGGTTATTGAGGAGACTGAGTTCCTCTGTATATTGATGTTAGATAGTTTCTGTATATTGTTCCAGTCATTACAGGAACCTCCCCATCGCTGCCAGACAGTGAGATTAGCCAAGCAGGCGGATGACGAGAGCAGATTGACGAGGTGGTTCTAGAGTGTCAGCTCTGAGGCGGTACACACTGGGCCTACACAGTCATATAGTCCCAGGTACACACTGGGCCTACACAGTCATATAGTCCCAGGTACACACTGGGCCTACACAGTCATATAGTCCTGACCTGAGCAGGTACACACTGGGCCTACACACTGGGCCTACACAGTCACATAGTCCTGACCTGAGCAGGTACACACTGGGCCTACACAGTCACATAGTCCTGAGCTGAGCAGGTACACACTGGGCCTACACAGTCACATAGTCCTGAGCTGAGCAGGTACACACTGGGCCTACACAGTCATATAGTCCTGACCTGAGCAGGTACACACTGGGCCTACACAGTCATATAGTCCTGACCTGAGCAGGTAGACACTGGGCCTACACAGTCATATAGTCCCAGGTACACACTGGGCCTACACAGTCACATAGTCCTGACCTGAGCAGGTACACACTGGGCCTACACAGTCATATAGTCCTGACCTGAGCAGGTAGACACTGGGCCTACACAGTCATATAGTCCCAGGTACACACTGGGCCTACACAGTCACATAGTCCTGACCTGAGCAGGTACACACTGGGCCTACACAGTCATATAGTCCTGACCTGAGCAGGTACACACTGGGCCTACACAGTCATATAGTCCCAGGTACACACTGGGCCTACACAGTCACATAGTCCTGACCTGAGCAGGTACACACTGGGCCTACACAGTCACATAGACCTGAGCTGAGCAGGTACACACTGGGCCTACACAGTCACATAGTCCTGAGCTGAGCAGGTACACACTGGGCCTAAACAGTCATATAGTCCTGAGAGCAGGTACACACTGGGCCTACACAGTCATATAGTCCTGAGAGCAGACGTAACGAGGCTCTTAACCGGAGTGTTCACTGTTTGTGTCATAGAAACACTGGCCTTGTTTGTTTCTCCCAGACAGATCTATATTTCCCTTTTTAATTCAATGATACGGACTAAAAGCCTTCGCTCTAATAACATGCCAATTACAATGAAGACTTTACTTAGAAATAAATATGAATATAATGCATTAACGTATTGGTTTAAAACGCAGAGATGCCGGGCGTCCCCCTGACACCATTGATTATTAATTGGTGCCCGGCCTTAAAAGGCCAATTACGTGAAGCTATTAAAGATCTTCCTGAGACGTTAATGTCCATTTGTCAAAGACGCTGGTTGCTTCTTACCTCCGTAGCTTTAGATCAAGTAGAAACCAGAGAGAGAGAGATTCCCTGACATTAATCTATTCAACGTTTACAATGTTGGCATGCCTGGATAAAAAATAAAACACTGTGATGTCTGAATTGATGGTAACCGGCAGTAGCTGGGCGGAGATGTTTGTGTTATGGCATAGTAATTACCTGGTGCAATCTATCAGAGTACTGCACTTGATGACGCCCAGATATTTGCATTTGTAATTTGGATGGATATATTCCCTGACATCGATACAGTAATGAATCTTCACTTTCTCAATGTATTAATGCACCTGCTCCTTGCAGCTTGTCCTGATGCAGAACCATGTGTGTTCTAAACATGCATTAGGATTTCATCTGACTGGAGATAATTCATTCACAATAAAGAAAAGTGCATGCATTGGCTACTTAAGTAATGAACTGTCTCCAGTATAGTATAACTGCCGTTCATTACCATTACATACAGGGGGGCCATACGGAGGGTTGGCTCACTGTCTCCAGTATAGTATAACTGCCGTTCATTAACATTACATACAGGGGGGCCATACGGAGGGTTGGCTCACTGTCTCCAGTATAGTATTACTGACAGGCCGTCCATTAACATTACATACAGGGGGCCATACGGAGGGTTGGCTCACTGTCTCCAGTATAGTATTACTGACGTTCATTACCATTACATACAGGGGGCCATACGGAGGGTTGGCTCACTGTCTCCAGTATAGTATTACTGCCATTCATTACCATTACATACAGGGGGCCATACGGAGGGTTGGCTCACTGTCTCCAATATAGTATTACTGCCAGGCCGTTCATTACCATTACATACAGGGGGCCATACGGAGGGTTGGCTCACTGTCTCCAGTATAGTATTACTGCCGTTCATTACCATTACATACAGGGGGGCCATACGGAGGGTTGGCTCACTGTCTCCAGTATAGTATTACTGCCGTTCATTACCATTACATTCAGGGGGGCCATACGGAGGGTTGGCTCACTGTCTCCAGTATAGTATTACTGACGTTCATTACCATTACATACAGGGGGCCATACGGAGGGTTGGCTCACTGTCTCCAGTATAGTATTACTGCCATTCATTACCATTACATACAGGGGGCCATACGGAGGGTTGGCTCACTGTCTCCAATATAGTATTACTGCCAGGCCGTTCATTACCATTACATACAGGGGGCCATACGGAGGGTTGGCTCACTGTCTCCAGTATAGTATTACCGCCGTTCATTACCATTACATACAGGGGGGCCATACGGAGGGTTGGCTCACTGTCTCCAGTATAGTATTACTGCCGTTCATTACCATTACATTCAGGGGGGCCATACGGAAGGTTGGCTCACTGTCTCCAGTATAGTATTACTGCCAGGCCGTTCATTAACATTACATACAGGGGCCATATGGAGGGTTGGCTCACTGTCTCCAGTATAGTATTACTGCCGTTCATTACCATTACATACAGGGGGCCATACGGAGGGTTGGCTCACTGTCTCCAGTATAGTATTACTGCCAGTCCGTTCATTACCATTACATACAGGGGGGCCATACGGAGGGTTGGCTCACTGTCTCCAGTATAGTATTACTGACGTTCATTACCATTACATACAGGGGGCCATACGGAGGGTTGGCTCACTGTCTCCAGTATAGTATTACTGCCAGTCCGTTCATTAACATTACATACAGGGGCCATATGGAGGGTTGGCTCACTGTCTCCAGTATAGTATTACTGCCGTTCATTACCATTACATACAGGGGGCCATACGGAGGGTTGGCTCACTGTCTCCAGTATAGTATTACTGCCGTTCATTACCATTACATACAGGGGGGCCATACGGAGGGTTGGCTCACTGTCTCCAGTATAGTATTACTGACGTTCATTACCATTACATACAGGGGGCCATACGGAGGGTTGGCTCACTGTCTCCAGTATAGTATTACTGCCAGTCCGTTCATTAACATTACATACAGGGGCCATATGGAGGGTTGGCTCACTGTCTCCAGTATAGTATTACTGCCGTTCATTACCATTACATACAGGGGGCCATACGGAGGGTTGGCTCACTGTCTCCAGTATAGTATTACTGCCGTTCATTACCATTACATACAGGGGGCCATATGGAGGGTTGGCTCACTGTCTCCAGTATAGTATTACTGCCAGGCCGTTCATTAACATTATATACAGGGGGCCATACGGAGGGTTGGCTCACTGTCTCCAGTATAGTATTACTGTCGTTCATTAACGTTACATACAGGGGGCCATACGGAGGGTTGGCTCACTGTCTCCAGTATAGTATTACTGCCAGGCCGTTCATTAACATTACATACAGGGGGCCATACGGAGGGTTGGCTCACTGTCTCCAGTATAGTATTACTGCCAGGCCGTTCATTAACATTACATACAGGGGGCCATACGGAGGGTTGGCTCACTGTCTCCAGTATAGTATTACGGCCAGGCCGTTCATTAATGGGAAAGGTGATGGGAGGTGATGGGGAACGCTACATTCATTCCACCTCCTCCTCCTCCTCCTCCTCCTCCTCCTCCTCCTCCTCCTCCTCCCTCTGAGGTGATGGGAAACGCTACATTCATTCCACCTCCTCCACTTCCTCCTCCTCCTCCTCCTCCACCTCCTCCACCTCCTCCACCTCTACCTCCTCCTCCTCCACCTCCTCCTCCTCCTCCTCCTCCTCCTCCTCCTCCTCGTCCTCCACAACCTCCTCCTCCCTCTGAGGTGATGGGAAACGCTACATTCATTCCACCTCCTCCACTTCCTCCTCCTCCTCCTCCTCCTCCTCCTCCTCCTCCTCCTCCTCCTCCACCTCCTCCTCCTCCTCCTCCACCTCCTCCACCTCCTCCTCTTCCACCTCCTCCTCCACCTCCTCCTCCTCCCTCTGAGGTGATGGGGAAACGCTGCATTCATTCAATTTCATCTGTGTTCTGCTCACCTCCTCCTCCTCCACCTCCTCCTCCTCCTCCTCCTCCTCCTCCACCTCCTCCTCCTCCACCTCCTCCTCCTCCCCCTCCTCCTCCTCATCACTGGCATCACTGTCATCATGGTTCTGAGGAGATCTAAAGAGGGATCTGAACCTTTCACCTCGGAGGATCCAGGAGGGGGACGAGAGCTCAACATCCATAATACTCTTGACTGGTCATCTTCTCTGGGATCAGCCCCCCCCCAGTCTCTGGAACTCATCTTCTCTGGGATCAGCCCCCCCCCCCCCCCCCCCCCCCCAGTCTCTGGAACTCATCTTCTCTGGGATCAGCCCCCCCCCCCCCAGTCTCTGGAACTCATCTTCTCTGGGATCAGCCCCCCCCCCCCCCCAGTCTCTGGAACTCATCTTCTCTGGGATCAGCCCCCCCCCCCCCCAGTCTCTGGAACTCCTCTTCTCTGGGATCAGCCCCCCCCCCCCCCCCCAGTCTCTGGAACTCATCTTCTCTGGGATCAGCCCCCCCCCCCCCAGTCTCTGGAACTCATCTTCTCTGGGATCAGCCCCCCCCCCCCCCCAGTCTCTGGAACTCATCTTCTCTGGGATCAGCACCCCCCCAGTCTCTGGAACTCATCTTCTCTGGGATCAGCCCCCCCCCCCCCCCAGTCTCTGGAACTCATCTTCTCTGGGATCAGCACCCCCCCAGTCTCTGGAACTCATCTTCTCTGGGATCAGCCCCCCCCCAGTCTCTGGAACTCATCTTCTCTGGGATCAGCCCCCCCCAGTCTCTGGAACTCATCTTCTCTGGGATCAGCCCCCCCAGTCTCTGGAACTCATCTTCTCTGGGATCAGCCCCCCCAGTCTCTGGAACTCATCTTCTCTGGGATCAGCCCCCCCCAGTCTCTGGAACTCATCTTCTCTGGGATCAGCCCCCCCAGTCTCTGGAACTCATCTTCTCTGGGATCAGCCCCCCCCAGTCTCTGGAACTCATCTTCTCTGGGATCAGCCCCCCCAGTCTCTGGAACTCATCTTCTCTGGGATCAGCACCCCCCAGTCTCTGGAACTCATCTTCTCTGGGATCAGCCCCCCCAGTCTCTGGAACTCAGGAATACAGCGTTTTTAACAGATTGGAGAACTTTTTTCCTAAATTCCAGCGGTGAAGTCCGCTAATGCTATCTCACACAGCTGAAACAGAAAACAGATGATCTGGATCATGGAGCGTCGTATGAAATGACATTTTACAATAATTTGACAGACTATTATGTCAATTTGAAGAGGCCTATGATATCCTTTGTCAGTCGGGGAATTGGATGTCTCATTCTTCTCAGCGCTGTGAAATCCGTATAGCCACTAGATCCAAGGGTATTCCGCTCTTACCTCATGAGGTCCGGAGCCTGCTGGTTCTCTGTTCAACCTGATAATGAATTACCCACACCTGGTGTTACAGATGTAAATACGGCCCCGATTAGAGGGGAACAATGAAATGATGCTGTGGAACTGGCTTCGTGGGCCACAGTCGAGGTTGAACGCACCTGATGAAACCAGAAGAGATGAAAAACATTGCCAGAATCTCATTTACCCTCGTTACCTAGATGCTGAATGATGTTATTTGAAGAATTGATCAGCATGTTGCTTGACATAATTCGATTTCTGGAAGATATTCAGATCAGTCTACCAAGCTAGTTTTTCTGTTTGTTTAGCATCACTGAGGATGAGAGTTCTGATTGGTTGTTTGTTTAGCATCACTGAGGATGAGAGTTCTGATTGGTTGTTTGTTTGGCATCACTGAGGTTGAGAGTTCTGATTGGTTGTTTGTTTGGCATCATTGAGGTTGAGAGTTGTGATTGGTTGTTTGTTTGGCATCACTGAGGTTGAGAGTTCTGAGGGATTCTCCATCTACATAACCATCGTCTGGTACGGATAATATCTCACATTGATTATTTTACTCAATCAGGTATATGAGAGAAATCTTTCCTCTAAAAATGATTTCCCGATAATGACTTGCATAATTTTATAAAATTGACATTTTTCATTAGGATGTAAAAGAGATTGCAATCCAAGTCAAATAGTTTATTTATTTATCAATTCAATTCAACGACAGTAGTAAACATGGTCTACATTATGTGACCATTATACCGTCCTGTTCTGAATGAATAAATCCATCACATGTACTCATTAATTTATCAACGTTTCACAAAGCTTAATGAATACATTCACACAGACTCAACAGAAATACTAAATAACGTCCACAGGGATGATATTTCACACACAGAATATATATATGTTTTGCTTTTTATACGAAATAATCCTAACTTTGATAGCAACAATCAAGACTCAGTTTTCAGTAATTAGTGGTGTTCTTTCATGTCTGTCTGACTGATGTGAAAGCATCAACTCCCATGTCATTTGAATGGGATTTTAAAGTTCAGGGACAAACAAGCTCTAATAAGGCACCGGCATGTCCTTTTCAAAGGCAGCCGACTCAGTAAACATCCTAGCACTGTGTTAGGTAGAGAACAGGGTCACGGCAGCAGGCCCCGGCATGTCCTTTCAAAGGCAGCCAGCTCAGTAAACATCCTAGCACTGTGTTAGGTAGAGAACAGGGTCACGGCAGCAGGCCCCGGCGTGTCCTTTTCAAAGGCAGCCGGCTCAGTAAACATCCTAGCACTGTGTTAGGTAGAGAACAGGGTCACGGCAGCAGGCCCCGGCATGTCCTTTCAAAGGCAGCCGGCTCAGTAAACATCCTAGCACTGTGTTAGGTAGAGAACAGGGTCACGGCAGCAGGCCCCGGCGTGTCCTTTTCAAAGGCAGCCAGCTCAGTAAACATCCTAGCACTGTGTTAGGTAGAGAACAGGGTCACGGCAGCAGGCCCCGGCGTGTCCTTTTCAAAGGCAGCCGACTCAGTAAACATCCTAGCACTGTGTTAGGTAGAGAACAGGGGCACGGCAGCAGGCCCCGGCATGACCTTTTCAAAGGCAGCCGACTCAGTAAACATCCTAGCACTGTGTTAGGTAGAGAACAGGGGCACGGCAGCAGGCCCCGGCGTGTCCTTTTCAAAGGCAGCCGGCTCAGTAAACATCCTAGCACTGTGTTAGGTAGAGAACAGGGTCACAGCAGCAGAGATAGTGCTTTAACAACAACACTACGGGACTGATCCACTGCCCTGAGACTGAAGGAACTGCTGCCTCTGCACTGCTAAAGCTTTCCTGGTTAGCAGCATGTACAGTAGAAACTAGCTTTCCTGGTTAGCAGCATGTACAGTAGAAGCTAGCTTTCCTGGTTAGCAGCATGTACAGTAGAAACTAGCTTTCCTGGTTAGCAGCATGTACAGTAGAAACTAGCTTTCCTGGTTAGCAGCATGTGCAGTAGAAACTAGCTTTCCTGGTTAGCAGCATGTACAGTAGAAGCTAGCTTTCCTGGTTAGCAGCATGTACAGTAGAAACTAGCTTTCCTGGTTAGCAGCATGTACAGTAGAAGCTAGCTTTCCTGGTTAGCAGCATGTACAGTAGAAGCTAGCTTTCCTGGTTAGCAGCATGTGCAGTAGAAACTAGCTTTCCTGGTTAGCAGCATGTGCAGTAGAAGCTAGCTTTCCTGGTTAGCAGCATGTACAGTAGAAACTAGCTTTCCTGGTTAGCAGCATGTGCAGTAGAAACTAGCTTTCCTGGTTAGCAGCATGTGCAGTAGAAGCTAGCTTTCCTGGTTAGCAGCATGTGCAGTAGAAACTAGCTTTCCTGGTTAGCAGCATGTACAGTAGAAACTAGCTTTCCTGGTTAGCAGCATGTACAGTAGAAGCTAGCTTTCCTGGTTAGCAGCATGTACAGTAGAAACTAGCTTTCCTGGTTAGCAGCATGTACAGTAGAAGCTAGCTTTCCTGGTTAGCAGCATGTACAGTAGAAGCTAGCTTTCCTGGTTAGCAGCATGTACAGTAGAAGCTAGCTTTCCTGGTTTGCAGCATGTGCAGTAGAAACTAGCTTTCCTGGTTAGCAGCATGCACAGTAGAAGCTAGCTTTCCTGGTTAGCAGCATGTACAGTAGAAACTAGCTTTCCTGGTTAGCAGCATGTACAGTAGAATCTAGCTTTCCTGGTTAGCAGCATGTACAGTAGAAGCTAGCTTTCCTGGTTAGCAGCATGTACAGTAGAAGCTAGCTTTCCTGGTTAGCAGCATGTACAGTAGAAACTAGCTTTCCTGGTTAGCAGCATGTACAGTAGAAGCTAGCTTTCCTGGTTAGCAGCATGTACAGTTGAAGCTAGCTGTTAGCAGAATGTACAGTTGAAGCTAGCTGTTAGCAGAATGTACAGTTGAAGCTAGCTGTTAGCAGAATGTACAGTCTAAGCTAACTGTTAGCAGCATGTACAGTTGACGCTAGCTGCTAGCAGAATGTACAGTTGAAGCTAGCTGTTAGCAGAATGTACAGTTGAAGCTAGCTTTTAGCAGAATGTAAAGTTGAATCTAACTGTTAGCAGAATGTACAGTCTAAGCTAACTGTTAGCAGAATGTACAGTTGAAGCTAGCAGTTAGCAGAATGTACAGTCTAAGCTAACTGTTAGCAGAATGTACAGTTGAAGCTAACTGTTAGCAGAATGTACAGTTGAAGCTAGCTGTTAGCAGAATGTACAGTTGAAGCTAGCTGTTAGCAGAATGTACAGTTGAAGCTAGCCTCCAGTGTGCCAGGGGGACCATTCATCAAGAGACAGTTGGGTCTCTGCTACATGTACACAGTTTAAAATGGCAGTTTATAGATGATAGTTGTTCATAAAAACAAGACAAACCAGATTGCTGAACTACAGTATAATCCCATTTGTTGTTGTTATTTTAAAGTCCAGCCAGTGTGTTTCTGTGTTTAAACGACTTACCCGTCCGTGTTTTCTCCACTCCTGTCCAACGGCTCGACCCAATGCATTTATTAAATCAGCCCTGATTTGTGGGCCACATTTGGCCGATGGCCGAAGGCAACATAGCATTGATAATAGCCGTAATATTGTTATATCTGGGCTCAATTCGATCAGAAATGACAAACACACTGTCTGATTTCTGAGATTACACAGTAATATACAGTAGACTGTCTTTATTTTATATTCAAGTTCCTTCCTTGTGGCTGGGACATTTTTGACAAAGCATCTGGCTAGTATTGTGTTGATGGCCCAGAGCATCCATGTTAGATCAGATATGTCTGCTCCAATAGATATACAGTATATGTGAGCTTCAGCTGAACCAATGGAAGGGCATTGTTGTTAAGTGACATCTCTTGATGACAGTTTGGATAAAGCCTCCCCGTTTAAAAGGTAGCCCTCAACACTGCTGTGATATTGCTTTGGCCAAGTCGTTGGGCCAAACAGCTTTACTGGCGCTGACAGTAGTGATAACCCTGCTTTTCCTTGACGATATGTGATGTATGAGGCCTGGGTTCAGAGGGTAAGAAGGTAACGGGTGATCTTATAATGTCGCCTCTGTGTCGTTGCTCCCAGCACCATGAAAACATCTTGTGTTTCGAAAAGGTAAAGTAGTTACAAGACATAATGGAAGGAACAACCGTCCAAGATCCTATCACACAGGAGAGACGAGCCGGATGAAACAACATCACACTGGACAATCAGGAGTTTCTCAGGAAACGTTTCAATGGACAACAAGAGCCGAGGGGTCCTGAGGCCTAGAGAACCTGGAGGTGTTGTCATGGAGACGACCAGAGAGAGAACCTGAGAGGTAGTGACTATCTACAGGTGTTGTGATGGATCATCTGATGAGACGACCAGAGAGAAAACCTGAGAGGTAGTGACTACCTACAGGGGTTGTGATGGATCATCTGATGAGACGACCAGAGAGAGAACCTGGAGGTAGTGACTACCTACAGGGGTTGTGATGGATCATCTGATGAGACGACCAGAGAGAGAACCTGAGAGGTAGTGACTATCTACAGGGGTTGTGATGGATCATCTGATGAGACGACCAGAGAGAGAACCTGAGAGGTCTACAGGTGTTGTGATGGATCATCTGATGAGACGACCAGAGAGAGAACCTGAGAGGTCTACAGGGGTTGTGCTGGATCATCTGAAGAGACGACCAGAGAGAGAACCTGAGAGGTAGTGACTATCTACAGGGGTTGTGATGGATCATCTGAAGAGACGACCAGAGAGAGAACCTGAGAGGTAGTGACTATCTACAGGGGTTGTGATGGATCATCTGATGAGACGACCAGAGAGAACCTGAGAGGTAGTGACTATCTACAGGGGTTGTGATGGATCATCTGAAGACACGACCAGAGAGAACCTGAGAGGTAGTGACTACCTACAGGGGTTGTGATGGATCATCTGATGAGACGACCAGAGAGAGAACCTGAGAGGTAGTGACTATCTACAGGGGTTGTGATGGATCATCTGATGAGACGACCAGAGAGAGAACCTGAGAGGTAGTGACTACCTACAGGGGTTGTGATGGATCATCTGATGAGACGACCAGAGAGATTATTCAACAATACATTTATCCAAAGCCACTTCCAGTCATGAGTGCATTTCACTTACGGGTGGTCCCGGGAATCAAACCCGCTGTCCTGGGGTTTCAGGCTGCAGGCTTTACTGACTGGGCTACAGACACGGCAGACACTAGTACAACACCACTGTAAAACATCATAGTAGTTTATAGACGTTTGTAGTGGTTCATAGTGATTCCCAGGGATTCATAGTGGTTCACAATGGTTCACTGAGGTTCACCAGGCGAGAGGGATAGACAGATGTGGGCAGAGGGATGGACGTGCTACCTGTCCCAGACCTGCTGTTTTCAACTCTCTAGAGACAGCAGGAGCGGTAGAGATACTCTGAATGATCGGCTATGAAAAGCCAACTGACATTTACTCCTGAGGTGCTGACTTGCTGCACCCTCGACAACTACTGTGATTATTATTATTTGACCATGCTGGTCATTTATGAACATTTGAACATCTTGGCCATGTTCTGTTATAATCTCCACCCGGCACAGCCAGAAGAGGACTGGCCACCCCTCATAGCCTGGTTCCTCTCTAGGTTTCTTCCTAGGTTTTGGCCTTTCTAGGGAGTTTTTACTAGCCACCGTGCTTCTACACCTGCATTGCTTGCTCTTTGGGGTTTTAGGCTGGGTTTCTGTACAGCACTTTGAGATATCAGCTGATGTACGAAGGGCTATATAAATACATTTGATTTGATTTGATTTGATTGGACAGAAGTGGGCAGAGGGATGGACAAAATCAAATCAAATCAAGTTTATTTTATATAGCCCTTCGTACATCAGCTAATTATCTCAGGAACTAACACTGAGATAATTAACAGGAACCAACACTGAGATAATTAACAGGAACTAACACTGAGGTAATTAACAGGAACTAACACTGAGATAATTAACAGGAACTAACACTGAGATAATTAACAGGAACTAACACTGAGATAATTAACAGGAACTAACACTGAGATAATTAACAGGAACCAACACTGAGATAATTAACAGGAACTAACACTGGGATAATTAACAGGAACTAACGCTGAGATAATTAACAGGAACTAACACTGAGATAATTAACAGGAACTAACGCTGAGATAATTAACAGGAACTAACACTGAGATAATTAACAGGAACTAACACTGATATAATTAACAGGAACTAACACTGAGATAATTAACAGGAACTAACACTGAGATAATTAACAGGAACTAACACTGAGATAATTAACAGGATCTAACACTGAGATAATTAACAGGAACTAACACTGAGATAATTAACAGGAACTAACACTGAGATAATTAACAGGAACTAACACTGAGATAATTAACAGGAACTAACACTGAGATAATTAACAGGAACCAACACTGAGAAAATTAACAGGAACCAACACTGAGATAATTAACAGGAACTAACACTGAGATAATTAACAGGAACTAACACTGAGATAATTAACAGGAACTAACACTGAGCTATTTAACAGGAACTAACACTGAGATAATTAACAGGAACTAACACTGAGATATTTAACAGGAACTAACACTGAGATAATTAACAGAAACTAACACTGAGATAATTAACAGGAACTAACACTGAGATAATTAACAGGAACTAACACTGAGATAATTAACAGGAACTAACGCTGAGATAATTAACAGGAACTAACCCTGAGATAATTAACATGAACTAACACTGAGATAATTAACAGGAACTAACACTGAGATAATTAACAGAAACTAACACTGAGATAATTAACAGGAACTAACACTGAGATAATTAACAGGAACTAACGCTGAGATAATTAACAGGAACTAACACTGAGATAATTAACAGGAACTAACACTGAGATAATTAACATAAACTAACACTGAGATAATTAACAGGAACTAACACTGAGATAATTAACAGGAACTAACACTGAGATAATTAACAGGAACTAACACTGAGATAATTCACAGAAACTAACACTGAGATAATTAACAGGAGCTAACACTGAGATAATTAACAGGAACTAACACTGAGATAATTAACAGGATCTAACACTGAGATAATTAACAGGAACTAACACTGAGATAATTAACAGGAACTAACACTGAGATAATTAACAGGAACTAACACTGAGATAATTAACAGGAACTAACACTGAGATAATTAACAGGAACCAAAACAATAATATTAACAATAATTGCAATAATTATAATATTAATAATACTAATAGTAATAATAATATTAATAACGGTAATAGTAATAATAATATTAATAACAGTAATAGTAATACTACTACTAATAATAGTAATAATAATATTAATAACAGCAATAGTAATAATAATATTAATAACAGTAATAGTAATACTACTACTAATAATAGTAATAATAATTGCAATAATAATAATATTAATAACAGTAATAGTAATAATACTATTAATAACAGTAACAGTAATACTACTATTCATAATAGTAATAGTAATAACAATAACTTTTAATAGCATTACCGTACATTCTGAAGCAATGTCTTGTACAGTATACTTCCTATTTACATGACATATACTGGTGTACTAAATACTGTAACTCTGCCTTTAGAGTTAATTATCAAACTGTAAGAGATGAAATGTAATCATTATCCATTAGTCAATAACATGATGTTGTGTCCTGTATCTCTCTACTTCTTTAAACGGTACTCCTCCTCCTCCGTGCCCAGTGCTTCCTGCTACAACACTTCAAACAGAGGAAAAGGGGGCTTAAGTGAAGATGATACAGACAGTGAATATTCCTGAGCCAGTTGACATGGCTCCTGACCCCAGAGCAGATGTTTTGTGTAATAGTCTGTGGTTGAGAGAGGCATGCACACCAGGTGGGGGCCCGGGGTCTGTCAGGGGCCGCTCCCTATCCGCTCGGCCCCCAAGAAACAAAAGCAGCTTTGAGGTATCGCCTTTCCTCCTCAAAAAGATTGGGGGACTTTTAATACAATTATGTCTTTAAGGGACGCAGAGGCCTGGCTCCACACAGCAGCAAGGTTGTTTAGGCAGGGACACTAGTGGCTTCAAAGCCCCGTGGCGGCTGAGAGAAGAGGAGAAGAGAGGGATGTGGCTTCAAAGCTCCATGGCGGCTGAGAGAAGAGGAGAAGAAAGGGATGTGACTTCAAAGCCCCATGGCGGCTGAGAGAAGAGGAGAAGAGAAGGATGTGACTTCAAAGCTCCATGGCGGCTGAGACAAGAGGAGAGGAGAGGGATGTGACTTCAAAGCTCCATGGCGGCTGAGAGAAGAGGAGAGGAGAAAGATGTGACTTCAAAGCTCCATGGCGGCTGAGACAAGAGGAGAGGAGAGGGATGTGGCTTCAAAGCGCCGTGGCGACTGAGACAAGAGGAGAGGAGAGGGATGTGTAAATATGACACTCTTAAACGACGTTAGTTGAGCAGGGAGGAAGACATTCAGCCAATCCTCTGGTGGACGAGAGAGACTGGAGCCATGGAGATACAGCCTCAGAGAGCGTCACTGTGAAGAACACAGCTCCTGTTAAGAGGAGGAGAGAGACTGGAGCCATGGAGATACAGCCTCAGAGAGAGTCACTGTGAAGGACACAGCTCCTGTTAAGAGGAGGAGAGAGACTGGAGCCATGGAGATACAGCCTCAGAGAGAGTCACTGTGAAGGACACAGCTCCTGTTAGTAGGAGGAGAGGGACTGGAGCCATGGAGATACAGCCTCAGAGAGAGTCACTGTGAAGGACACAGCTCCTGTTAAGAGGAGGAGAGAGACTGGAGCTATGGAGATACAGCCTCAGAGAGAGTCACTGTGAAGGACACCGCTCCTGTTAAGAGGAGGAGAGAGACTGGAGCCATGGATATACAGCCTCAGAGAGAGTCACTGTGAAGGACACAGCTCCTGTTAGTAGGAGGAGAAGGACTGGAGCTATGGAGATACAGCCTCAGAGAGAGTCACTGTGAAGGACACAGCTCCTGTTAAGAGGAGGAGAGAGACTGGAGCCATGGAGATACAGCCTCAGAGAGAGTCACTGTGAAGGACACAGCTCCTGTTAAGAGGAGGAGAGAGACTGGAGCCATGGAGATACAGCCTCAGAGAGAGTCACTGTGAAGGACACAGCTCCTGTTAAGAGGAGGAGAGAGACTGGAGCCATGGAGATACAGCCTCAGAGAGAGTCACTGTGGAGGACACAGCTCCTGTTAAGAGGAGGAGAGAGACTGGAGCCATGGATATACAGCCTCAGAGAGAGTCACTGTGAAGGACACAGCTCCTGTTAGTAGGAGGAGAGGGACTGGAGCCGTGGAGATACAGCCTCAGAGAGAGTCACTGTGAAGGACACAGCTCCTGTTAAGAGGAGGAGAGAGACTGGAGCCGTGGAGATACAGCCCCAGAGAGAGTCACTGTGAAGGACACAGCTCCTGTTAAGAGGAGGAGAGAGACTGGAGCCATGGAGATACAGTCTCAGAGAGAGTCACTGTGAAGGACACAGCTCCTGTTAAGAGGAGGAGAGAGACTGGAGCCATGGAGACACAGCCTCAGAGAGAGTCACTGTGAAGGACACAGCTCCTGTTAAGAGGAGGAGAGAGACTGGAGCCGTGGAGATACAGCCCCAGAGAGAGTCACTGTGAAGGACACAGCTCCTGTTAGTAGGAGGAGAGGGACTGGAGCCATGGAGATACAGCCTCAGAGAGAGTCACTGTGAAGGACACAGCTCCTGTTAAGAGGAGGAGAGAGACTGGAGCTATGGAGATACAGCCTCAGAGAGAGTCACTGTGAAGGACACCGCTCCTGTTAAGAGGAGGAGAGAGACTGGAGCCATGGATATACAGCCTCAGAGAGAGTCACTGTGAAGGACACAGCTCCTGTTAGTAGGAGGAGAGGGACTGGAGCT
The DNA here is from genome assembly GCF_029448725.1 of Salvelinus fontinalis. Classification (NCBI taxonomy): domain Eukaryota; kingdom Metazoa; phylum Chordata; class Actinopteri; order Salmoniformes; family Salmonidae; genus Salvelinus; species Salvelinus fontinalis. The sequence goes on along the minus strand of NC_074702.1, from coordinate 2,353,601 downwards.
ATGGAGATACAGCCTCAGAGAGAGTCACTGTGAAGGACACAGCTCCTGTTAAGAGGAGGAGAGAGACTGGAGCCATGGAGATACAGCCTCAGAGAGAGTCACTGTGAAGGACACAGCTCCTGTTAGTAGGAGGAGAGAGACTGGAGCCATGGAGATACAGCCTCAGAGAGAGTCACTGTGAAGGACACAGCTCCTGTTAAGAGGAGGAGAGAGACTGGAGCCATGGAGATACAGTCTCAGAGAGAGTCACTGTGAAGGACACAGCTCCTGTTAAGAGGAGGAGAGAGACTGGAGCCATGGAGATACAGTCTCAGAGAGAGTCACTGTGAAGGACACAGCTCCTGTTAAGAGGAGGAGAGAGACTGGAGCCATGGAGACACAGCCTCAGAGAGAGTCACTGTGAAGGACACAGCTCCTGTTAAGAGGAGGAGAGAGACTGGAGCCGTGGAGATACAGCCCCAGAGAGAGTCACTGTGAAGGACACAGCTCCTGTTAGTAGGAGGAGAGGGACTGGAGCCATGGAGATACAGCCTCAGAGAGAGTCACTGTGAAGGACACAGCTCCTGTTAAGAGGAGGAGAGAGACTGGAGCTATGGAGATACAGCCTCAGAGAGAGTCACTGTGAAGGACACCGCTCCTGTTAAGAGGAGGAGAGAGACTGGAGCCATGGATATACAGCCTCAGAGAGAGTCACTGTGAAGGACACAGCTCCTGTTAGTAGGAGGAGAGGGACTGGAGCTATGGAGATACAGCCTCAGAGAGAGTCACTGTGAAGGACACAGCTCCTGTTAAGAGGAGGAGAGAGACTGGAGCCATGGAGATACAGCCTCAGAGAGAGTCACTGTGAAGGACACAGCTCCTGTTAGTAGGAGGAGAGAGACTGGAGCCATGGAGATACAGCCTCAGAGAGAGTCACTGTGAAGGACACAGCTCCTGTTAAGAGGAGGAGAGAGACTGGAGCCATGGAGATACAGTCTCAGAGAGAGTCACTGTGAAGGACACAGCTCCTGTTAAGAGGAGGAGAGAGACTGGAGCCATGGAGATACAGCCTCAGAGAGAGTCACTGTGAAGGACACAGCTCCTGTTAAGAGGAGGAGAGAGACTGGAGCTATGGATATACAGCCTCAGAGAGAGTCACTGTGAAGGACACAGCTCCTGTTAAGAGGAGGAGAGAGACTAGAGCCATGGAGATACAGCCTCAGAGAGAGTCACTGTGAAGGACACAGCTCCTGTTACCTCCTAATGGACTACGGTTATTTCAATGGCATTGATTGACTGCTCTCTTCCTCTGAGCGAGCAACTTCTCATATCTGGAGAAAATTGATCATAAGCGCCCAGACAGACAGAGCCGAGCTGGATCAGGAACTCTCTCTCTCTCTGGGTGAGTGGCAGTGAGAGGAGAGGAGGGTAGAGGAGAGGAGAGGAGAGGAGAGGGGAGGGGAGGAGAGGAGAGAGGAGAGAGGAGGAGAGGAGAGGAGAGGAGTGGAGAGGAGTGGAGTGGAGAGGAGTGTAGTGGAGTGGAGAGGAGAGGAGAGGAGAGGAGAGGAGAGGAGAGGAGAGGAGAGGAGGGGAGAGGAGAGGAGAGGAGAGGAGGGGAGAGGAGAGGAGAGGAGAGGAGAGGAGAGGAGAGAGGGGAGAGTGGGGAGAGAGGGGAGAGTGGGGAGAGTGGGGAGAGGAGAGGAGAGGAGAGGAGAGGAGAGGAGAGGAGAGAGGGGAGAGGGGAGAGGGGAGAGGGGAGAGGGGAGAGGGAGGAGAGGAGGGGAGAGGAGAGGAGGGGAGAGGAGAGGAGCGGAGGGGAGAGGAGAGGGATTAGGAGAGGAGAGGGATTAGGAGAGGAGAGGAGAGGAGAGGAGAGGAGAGGAAAGGTTCTCATCAGGACCTTTAGGGGGTGCAGTCATTCCACCTTAGAACAGGACTCTGGTTCCTCGTTTTCTTAGATCAGGACTCTGGTTCCTCGTGTTAAGCCGAGATCACAGCTGATAGTTTTCTTTGTGGGAGAGGTTAATAGGGTTAATTGGACTATATTACTAAATAATAAAGAGGACGGTTATGAGCTCATACAGTCTGTCTGAGAGTGTGTTGCTGATTTGTTGCTGAGGTGGACTATTATGACTGAAGATGGTCTCCTTCATCTGAAAAAGTGGTGTTACTAATTCACAGATTCACTCACAGATCACTGCACCTGTACACAGCCCATCTGTAAATAGCCCATCCAACTACCTCATCCCCATTCTGTTATTTTTGTTGTTGTTGCTCCTTTGCACCCCAATACCTCAACTTGCACATTCATCTTCTGCACATCTATCACTCCAGTGTTTAAATTGCTAAATTGTTATTATTTCGCAACTATGGCCTATTTATTGCCTTACCTCCCTTATCCTACATCATTTGCGCACACTATACATAGACTTTTTCTACTGTATTATTGACTGTACGTTTGTTTATGTGTAACTCTGTGTTGTTGTTTGTGTGGCACTGCTTTGCTTTATCTTGGCCAGGTCGCAGTTATAAATGAGAATGTGTACTTAACTAGCCTACCTGGTTAAATAAAGGTGAAATAAAAATAAATAAATACAAATGAATATGGCAGGCTAGAGTGAGCAACACCATCTAAACAGCTACAGTTACTGATCCAACCAGACTCCTGCTTCAGACCACTTGTTCTGAACACCAGCTACAGTTACTGATCCAACCAGACTCCTGCTTCAGACCACTTGTTCTGAACACCAGCTACAGTTACTGATCCAACCAGACTCATGCTTCAGACCACTTGTTCTGAACACCAGCTACAGTTACTGATCCAACCAGACTCCTGCTTCAGACCACTTGTTCTGAACACCAGCTACAGTTACTGATCCAACCAGACTCCTGCTTCAGACCACTTGTTCTGAACACCAGCTACAGTTACTGATCCAACCAGACTCCTGCTTCAGACCACTTGTTCTGAACACCAGCTACAGTTACTGATCCAACCAGACTCCTGCTTCAGACCACTTGTTCTGAACACCAGCTACAGTTACTGATCCAACCAGACTCCTGCTTCAGACCACTTGTTCTGAACACCAGCTACAGTTACTGATCCAACCAGACTCCTGCTTCAGACCACTTGTTCTGAACAGATACAGTTACTGATCCAACCAGACTCCTGCTTCAGACCACTTGTTCTGAACAGCTACAGTTACTGATCCAACCAGACTCCTGCTTCAGACCACTTGTTCTGAACACCAGCTACAGTTACTGATCCAACCAGACTCCTGCTTCAGACCACTTGTTCTGAACACCAGCTACAGTTACTGATCCAACCAGACTCCTGCTTCAGACCACTTGTTCTGAACACCAGCTACAGTTACTGATCCAACCAGACTCCTGCTTCAGACCACTTGTTCTGAACACCAGCTACAGTTACTGATCCAACCAGACTCCTGCTTCAGACCACTTGTTCTGAACACCAGCTACAGTTACTGATCCAACCAGACTCCTGCTTCAGACCACTTGTTCTGAACACCAGCTACAGTTACTGATCCAACCAGACTCCTGCTTCAGACCACTTGTTCTGAACACCAGCTACAGTTACTGATCCAACCAGACTCCTGCTTCAGACCACTTGTTCTGAACACCAGCTACAGTTACTGATCCAACCAGACTCCTGCTTCAGACCACTTGTTCTGAACACCAGCTACAGTTACTGATCCAACCAGACTCCTGCTGCTGAACATTAGTCCGAAAATACAAGTACACATTAAACTAATATATTTCAGTTTGTTAGTCCTAAAATACATGAAACTAATATATTTCAGTTTGTTAGTCCTAAACTACAAATTAAACTAATATACTTCAGTTTGTTTTATTTATCTACAAATTAGTCAATGTATGTCATGGAGAAGCTTATAACTAAAAGTTGGTCTAACTATTTATATTCCAATACATATTTTGAAAGAAATTGTAGTGATATAGATACCTGTCAATAAGCCAAGTGTATAAAAATGAGTTCGTTAAAATATAAACAAACACGCTCATTGGGTTAAGTATTTGAATGAGTGCAGTACTAAAGAGTCAGTAGCCTGGGTTCAGTATATAATATATGTTTATTCTAATACAACCCCCCAAGACAACTGAATGGGTGCAGTACTATATAGTCAGTAGCCTGGGTTCAGTATATAATATATGTTTATTCTAACACAACCCCCAAGACAACTGAATGGGTGCAGTACTATATAGTCAGTAGCCTGGGTTCACTATATAATATATGTTTATTCTAACACAACCCCCCAAGACAACTGAATGAGTGCATTACTATAGAGTCAGTAGCCTGGGTTCACTATATAATATATGTTTATTCTAATACAACCCCCAAGACAACTGAATGGGTGCAGTACTATAGAGTCAGTAGCCTGGGTTCAGTATATAATATATGTTTATTCTAATACAACCCCCAAGACAACTGAATGGGTGAAATGAAGGTTAAGAAATGCCAGAGGCAAAAACACGTCAGCTGCTCACAGCCTACGAGGCCACTCCGCAGGCCACTCATAATCCCCACCTTTAACTACTAATACACATATCTAATTTAGCCTCAATCTTGTATTATTAGCACAGTCCTCAAAAACACTTGATGATGCAGCAAAATGGGAAATAACACGATTTTAGTATGAAAGATAATCAACATATTTACACCGGAAGATACAGTCAATGAAATAGATTTTGAAAGGGCCTTTGATCATTATCTGATGAAGAACTAAAAGGTAGAAACATAACAGAATAGTCTAACAGACCTCCTCTCCTGTTGTGTTAATATAGACCTCCTCTCCTTTGGTGTTAATACAGACCTCCTCTCCTTTGGTGTTAATATAGACCTCCTCTCCTTTGGTGTTACTATAGACCTCCTCTCCTTTGGTGTTAATATAGACCTCCTCTCCTTTGGTGTTAATACAGACCTCCTCTCCTTTGGTGTTACTATAGACCTCCTCTCCTTTGGTGTTAATATAGACCTCCTCTCCTTTGGTGTTAATATAGACCTCCTCTCCTTTGGTGTTACTATAGACCTCCTCTCCTTTGGTGTTAATATAGACCTCCTCTCCTTTGGTGTTAATATAGACCTCCTCTCCTTTGGTGTTAATATAGACCTCCTCTCCTTTGGTGTTAATACAGACCTCCTCTCCTTTGGTGTTACTATAGACCTCCTCTCCTTTGGTGTTAATACAGACCTCCTCTCCTTTGGTGTTAATACAGACCTCCTCTCCTTTGGTGTTAATACAGACCTCCTCTCCTTTGGTGTTAATACAGACCTCCTCTCCTTTGGTGTTAATATAGACCTCCTCTCCTTTGGTGTTAATACAGACCTCCTCTCCTTTGGTGTTAATATAGACCTCCTCTCCTTTGGTGTTAATACAGACCTCCTCTCCTTTGGTGTTAATACAGACCTCCTCTCCTTTGGTGTTACTATAGACCTCCTCTCCTTTGGTGTTAATACAGACCTCCTCTCCTTTGGGTTTACTATAGACCTCCTCTCCTTTGGTGTTAATATAGACCTCCTCGCCTTTGGTGTTAATACAGACCTCCTCTCCTTTGGTGTTAATATAGACCCTCCTCTCCATTGGTGTTACTATAGACCTCCTCTCCTTTGGTGTTAATACAGACCTCCTCTCCTTTGGTGTTACTATAGACCTCCTCTCCTTTGGTGTTAATATAGACCTCCTCTCCTTTGGTGTTAATATAGACCTCCTCTCCTTTGGTGTTAATATAGACCTCCTCTCCTTTGGTGTTAATACAGACCTCCTCTCCTTTGGTGTTAATACAGACCTCCTCTCCTTTGTGTTACTATAGACCTCCTCTCCTTTGGTGTTAATATAGACCTCCTCTCCTTTGGTGTTAATACAGACCTCCTCTCCTTTGGTGTTAATACAGACCTCCTCTCCTTTGGTGTTAATATAGACCTCCTCTCCTTTGGTGTTAATACAGACCTCCTCTCCTTTGGTGTTAATATAGACCTCCTCTCCTTTGGTGTTAATATAGACCTCCTCTCCTTTGGTGTTAATACAGACCTCCTCTCCTTTGGTTTTAATATAGACCTCCTCTCCTTTGGTGTTACTATAGACCTCCTCTCCTTTGGTGTTACTATAGACCTCCTCTCCTTTGGTGTTAATACAGACCTCCTCTCCTTTGGTGTTAATATAGACCTCCTCTCCTTTGGTGTTACTATAGACCTCCTCTCCTTTGGTGTTACTATAGACCTCCTCTCCTTTGGTGTTAATACAGACCTCCTCTCCTTTGGTGTTAATATAGACCTCCTCTCCTTTGGTGTTAATACAGACCTCCTCTCCTTTGGTGTTAATATAGACCTCCTCTCCTTTGGTGTTAATATAGACCTCCTCTCCTTTGGTGTTAATACAGACCTCCTCTCCTTTGGTGTTACTATAGACCTCCTCTCCTTTGGTGTTAATATAGACCTCCTCTCCTTTGGTGTTAATACAGACCTCCTCTCCTTTGGTGTTAATACAGACCTCTCCTTTGGTGTTACTATAGACCTCCTCTCCTTTGGTGTTAATACAGACCTCCTCTCCTTTGGTGTTAATATAGACCTCCTCTCCGTTGGTGTTACTATAGACCTCCTCTCCTTTGGTGTTAATACAGACCTCCTCTCCTTTGGTGTTAATACAGACCTCTTCTCCTTTGGTGTTAATACAGACCTCCTCTCCTTTGGTGTTAATACAGACCTCCTCTCCTTTGGTGTTAATACAGACCTCCTCTCCTTTGGTGTTAATACAGACCTCCTCTCCTTTGGTGTTAATATAGACCTCCTCTCCTTTGGTGTTAATAAAGACCTCCTCTCCTTTGGTGTTAATATAGACCTCCTCTCCTTTGGTGTTAATACAGACCTCCTCTCCTTTGGTGTTAATACAGACCTCCTCTCCTTTGGTGTTAATATAGACCTCCTCTCCTTTGGTGTTAATACAGACCTCCTCTCCTTTGGTGTTAATACAGACCTCCTCTCCTTTGGTGTTAATATAGACCTCCTCTCCTTTGGGTTTACTATAGACCTCCTCTCCTTTGGTGTTAATACAGACCTCCTCTCCTTTGGTGTTAATATAGACCTCCTCTCCTTTGGTGTTAATACAGACCTCCTCTCCTTTGGTGTTAATACAGACCTCCTCTCCTTTGGTGTTAATACAGACCTCCTCTCCTTTGGTGTTAATACAGACCTCCTCTCATTTGGTGTTAATACAGACCTCCTCTCCTTTGGTGTTAATATAGACCTCCTCTCCTTTGGTGTTACTATAGACCTCCTCTCCTTTGGTGTTAATATAGACCTCCTCTCCTTTGGTGTTAATACAGACCTCCTCTCCTTTGGTGTTAATACAGACCTCTCCTTTGGTGTTACTATAGACCTCCTCTCCTTTGGTGTTAATACAGACCTCCTCTCCTTTGGTGTTAATATAGACCTCCTCTCCTTTGGTGTTAATACAGACCTCCTCTCCGTTGGTGTTACTATAGACCTCCTCTCCTTTGGTGTTAATACAGACCTCCTCTCCTTTGGTGTTAATACAGACCTCCTCTCCTTTGGTGTTAATACAGACCTCCTCTCCTTTGGTGTTAATACAGACCTCCTCTCCTTTGGTGTTAATACAGACCTCCTCTCCTTTGGTGTTAATACAGACCTCCTCTCCTTTGGTGTTAATATAGACCTCCTCTCCTTTGGTGTTAATATAGACCTCCTCTCCTTTGGTGTTAATATAGACCTCCTCTCCTTTGGTGTTAATATAGACCTCCTCTCCTTTGGTGTTAATATAGACCTCCTCTCCTTTGGTGTTAATATAGACCTCCTCTCCTTTGGTGTTAATACAGACCTCCTCTCCTTTGGTGTTAATAAAGACCTCCTCTCCTTTGGTGTTAATATAGACCTCCTCTCCTTTGGTGTTAATACAGACCTCCTCTCCTTTGGTGTTAATACAGACCTCCTCTCCTCTGGTGTTAATATAGACCTCCTCTCCTTTGGTGTTAATACAGACCTCCTCTCCTTTGGTGTTAATACAGACCTCCTCTCCTTTGGTGTTAATACAGACCTCCTCTCCTTTGGTGTTAATATAGACCCCCTCTCCTTTGGTGTTAATATAGACCTCCTCTCCTTTGGTGTTAATACAGACCTCCTCTCCTTTGGTGTTAATACAGACCTCCTCTCCTTTGGTGTTAATACAGACCTCCTCTCCTTTGGTGTTAATATAGACCTCCTCTCCTTTGGTGTTAATAAAGACCTCCTCTCCTTTGGTGTTAATATAGACCTCCTCTCCTTTGGGTTTACTATAGACCTCCTCTCCTGTTGTGTTAATATAGACCTCCTCTCCTTTGGTGTTAATATAGACCTCCTCTCCTTTGGTGTTAATACAGACCTCCTCTCCTTTGGTGTTAATACAGACCTCCTCTCCTTTGGTGTTAATATAGACCTCCTCTCATTTGGTGTTAATACAGACCTCCTCTCCTTTGGTGTTAATATAGACCTCCTCTCATTTGGTGTTAATATAGACCTCCTCTCCTTTGGTGTTAATACAGACCTCCTCTCCTTTGGTGTTAATATAGACCTCCTCTCCTTTGGTGTTAATATAGACCTCCTCTCCTTTGGTGTTAATATAGACCTCCTCTCCTTTGGTGTTAATATAGACCTCCTCTCCTTTGGTGTTAATACAGACCTCCTCTCCTTTGGTGTTAATATAGACCTCCTCTCATTTGGTGTTAATACAGACCTCCTCTCCTTTGGTGTTAATATAGACCTCCTCTCATTTGGTGTTAATATAGACCTCCTCTCCTTTGGTGTTAATACAGACCTCCTCTCCTTTGGTGTTAATATAGACCTCCTCTCCTTTGGTGTTAATATAGACCTCCTCTCCTTTGGTGTTAATACAGACCTCCTCTCCTTTGGTGTTAATACAGACCTCCTCTCCTTTGGTGTTAATATAGACCTCCTCTCCTTTGGTGTTAATACAGACCTCCTCTCCTTTGGTGTTACTATAGACCTCCTCTCCTTTGGTGTTAATACAGACCTCCTCTCCTTTGGTGTTAATATAGACCTCCTCTCCTGTGGTGTTAATATAGACCTCCTCTCCTTTGGTGTTAATACAGACCTCCTCTCCTGTGGTGTTACTATAGACCTCCTCTCCTGTTGTGTTACTACAGACCTCCTCTCCTTTGGTGTTAATATAGACCTCCTCTCCTTTGGTGTTACTATAGACCTCCTCTCCTTTGGTGTTAATACAGACCTCCTCTCCTTTGGTGTTAATACAGACCTCCTCTCCTTTGGTGTTAATATAGACCTCCTCTCCTTTGGTGTTAATATAGACCTCCTCTCCTTTGGTGTTAATATAGACCTCCTCTCCTTTGGTGTTAATATAGACCTCCTCTCCTTTGGTGTTAATACAGACCTCCTCTCCTTTGGTGTTAATATAGACCTCCTCTCCTGTGGTGTTAATATAGACCTCCTCTCCTTTGGTGTTAATATAGACCTCCTCTCCTTTGGTGTTAATATAGACCTCCTCTCCTTTGGTGTTAATATAGACCTCCTCTCCTTTGGTGTTACTATAGACCTCCTCTCCTTTGGTGTTAATACAGACCTCCTCTCCTTTGGTGTTACTATAGACCTCCTCTCCTTTGGTGTTACTATAGACCTCCTCTCCTTTGGTGTTACTATAGACCTCCTCTCCTTTAGTGTTAATATAGACCTCCTCTCCTTTGGTGTTAATACAGACCTCCTCTCCTTTGGTGTTAATATAGACCTCCTCTCCTTTGGTGTTAATATAGACCTCCTCTCCTTTGGTGTTAATATAGACCTCCTCTCCTTTGGTGTTAATACAGACCTCCTCTCCTTTGGTGTTAATACAGACCTCCTCTCCTTTGGGTTTACTATAGACCTCCTCTCCTTTGGTGTTAATATAGACCTCCTCTCCTTTGGTGTTACTATAGACCTCCTCTCCTTTGGTGTTACTACAGACCTCCTCTCCTTTGGTGTTAATACAGACCTCCTCTCCTTTGGTGTTAATACAGACCTCCTCTCCTTTGGTGTTAATACAGACCTCCTCTCCTTTGGTGTTAATATAGACCTCCTCTCCTTTGGTGTTAATACAGACCTCCTCTCCTTTGGTGTTAATATAGACCTCCTCTCCTTTGGTGTTAATATAGACCTCCTCTCCTTTGGTGTTAATACAGACCTCCTCTCCTTTGGTGTTAATATAGACCTCCTCTCCTTTGGTGTTAATATAGACCTCCTCTCCTTTGGTGTTAATACAGACCTCCTCTCCTTTGGTGTTAATATAGACCTCTTCTCCTTTGGTGTTAATATAGACCTCCTCTCCTTTGGTGTTAATACAGACCTCCTCTCCTTTGGTGTTAATATAGACCTCCTCTCCTTTGGTGTTAATATAGACCTCCTCTCCTTTGGTGTTACTATAGACCTCCTCTCCTTTGGTGTTAATATAGACCTCCTCTCCTTTGGTGTTAATACAGACCTCCTCTCCTTTGGTGTTAATACAGACCTCCTCTCCTTTGGTGTTACTACAGACCTCCTCTCCTTTGGTGTTAATATAGACCTCCTCTCCTTTGGTGTTAATACAGACCTCCTCTCCTTTGGTGTTAATACAGACCTCCTCTCCTTTGGTGTTAATATAGACCTCCTCTCCTTTGGTGTTACTACAGACCTCCTCTCCTTTGGTGTTACTATAGACCTCCTCTCCTTTGGTGTTAATATAGACCTCCTCTCCTTTGGTGTTAATACAGACCTCCTCTCCTTTGGTGTTACTACAGACCTCCTCTCCTTTGGTGTTAATATAGACCTCCTCTCCTTTGGTGTTACTATAGACCTCCTCTCCTTTGGTGTTACTACAGACCTCCTCTCCTTTGGTGTTACTATAGACCTCCTCTCCTTTGGTGTTAATATAGACCTCCTCTCCTTTGGTGTTAATACAGACCTCCTCTCCTTTGGTGTTACTATAGACCTCCTCTCCTTTGGTGTTAATATAGACCTCCTCTCCTTTGGTGTTACTACAGACCTCCTCTCCTTTGGTGTTAATACAGACCTCCTCTCCTTTGGTGTTAATACAGACCTCCTCTCCTTTGGTGTTACTATAGACCTCCTCTCCTTTGGTGTTAATATAGACCTCCTCTCCTTTGGTGTTAATATAGACCTCCTCTCCTTTGGTGTTAATACAGACCTCCTCTCCTTTAGTGTTAATATAGACCTCCTTTCCTTTGGTGTTAATACAGACCTCCTCTCCTTTGGTGTTAATATAGACCTCCTCTCCTTTGGTGTTAATATAGACCTCCTCTCCTTTGGTGTTACTATAGACCTCCTCTCCTTTGGTGTTAATATAGACCTCCTCTCCTTTGGTGTTAATACAGACCTCCTCTCCTTTGGTGTTAATACAGACCTCCTCTCCTTTGGTGTTACTACAGACCTCCTCTCCTTTGGTGTTAATATAGACCTCCTCTCCTTTGGTGTTAATACAGACCTCCTCTCCTTTGGTGTTAATACAGACCTCCTCTCCTTTGGTGTTAATATAGACCTCCTCTCCTTTGGTGTTACTACAGACCTCCTCTCCTTTGGTGTTACTATAGACCTCCTCTCCTTTGGTGTTAATATAGACCTCCTCTCCTTTGGTGTTACTATAGACCTCCTCTCCTTTGGTGTTACTACAGACCTCCTCTCCTTTGGTGTTACTATAGACCTCCTCTCCTTTAGTGTTAATATAGACCTCCTCTCCTTTGGTGTTAATATAGACCTCCTCTCCTTTGGTGTTAATATAGACCTCCTCTCATTTGGTGTTACTATAGACCTCCTCTCCTTTGGTGTTAATATAGACCTCCTCTCCTTTGGTGTTACTATAGACCTCCTCTCCTTTGGTGTTACTACAGACCTCCTCTCCTTTGGTGTTAATACAGACCTCCTCTCCTTTGGTGTTAATATAGACCTCCTCTCCTTTGGTGTTAATATAGACCTCCTCTCCTTTGGTGTTAATACAGACCTCCTCTCCTTTGGTGTTAATATAGACCTCTTCTCCTTTGGTGTTAATATAGACCTCCTCTCCTTTGGTGTTAATACAGACCTCCTCTCCTTTGGTGTTAATATAGACCTCCTCTCCTTTGGTGTTAATATAGACCTCCTCTCCTTTGGTGTTAATATAGACCTCATCTCCTTTGGTGTTAATACAGACCTCCTCTCCTTTGGTGTTAATACAGACCTCCCCTCCTTTGGTGTTAATACAGACCTCCTCTCCTTTGGTGTTACTATAGACCTCCTCTCCTTTGGTGTTAATATAGACCTCCTCTCCTTTGGTGTTAATACAGACCTCCTCTCCTTTGGTGTTAATACAGACCTCCTCTCCTTTGGTGTTACTACAGACCTCCTCTCCTTTGGTGTTAATATAGACCTCCTCTCCTTTGGTGTTAATACAGACCTCCTCTCCTTTGGTGTTAATACAGACCTCTCCTTTGGTGTTAATATAGACCTCCCCTCCTTTGGTGTTAATACAGACCTCCTCTCCTTTGGTGTTACTATAGACCTCCTCTCCTTTGGTGTTAATATAGACCTCCTCTCCTTTGGTGTTACTACAGACCTCCTCTCCTTTGGTGTTAATACAGACCTCCTCTCCTTTGGTGTTAATATAGACCTCCTCTCCTTTGGTGTTAATACAGACCTCCTCTCCTTTGGTGTTACTATAGACCTCCTCTCCTTTGGTGTTAATACAGACCTCCTCTCCTGTGGTGTTACTATAGACCTCCTCTCCTTTGGTGTTACTATAGACCTCCTCTCCTTTGGTGTTAATACAGACCTCCTCTCCTTTGGTGTTACTATAGACCTCCTCTCCTTTGGTGTTAATATAGACCTCCTCTCCTTTGGTGTTAATATAGACCTCCTCTCCTTTGGTGTTAATATAGACCTCCTCTCCTTTGGTGTTACTATAGACCTCCTCTCCTTTGGTGTTAATACAGACCTCCTCTCCTTTGGTGTTAATATAGACCTCCTCTCCTTTGGTGTTACTATAGACCTCCTCTCCTTTGGTGTTAATATAGACCTCCTCTCCTTTGGTGTTAATACAGACCTCCTCTCCTTTGGTGTTAATATAGACCTCCTCTCCTTTGGTGTTAATACAGACCTCCTCTCCTTTGGTGTTAATACAGACCTCCTCTCCTTTGGTGTTAATACAGACCTCCTCTCCTTTGGTGTTAATATAGACCTCCTCTCCTTTGGTGTTAATATAGACCTCCTCTCCTTTGGTGTTAATATAGACCTCCTCTCCTTTGGTGTTAATACAGACCTCTCCTTTGGTGTTAATATAGACCTCCTCTCCTTTGGTGTTAATACAGACCTCCTCTCCTTTGGTGTTACTACAGACCTCCTCTCCTTTGGTGTTAATATAGACCTCCTCTCCTTTGGTGTTAATATAGACCTCCTCTCCTTTGGTGTTAATACAGACCTCCTCTCCTTTGGTGTTAATATAGACCTCCTCTCCTTTGGTGTTAATACAGACCTCCTCTCCTTTGGTGTTAATATAGACCTCCTCTCCTTTGGTGTTAATATAGACCTCCTCTCCTTTGGTGTTAATACAGACCTCTCCTTTGGTGTTAATATAGACCTCCTCTCCTTTGGTGTTAATACAGACCTCCTCTCCTTTGGTGTTACTACAGACCTCCTCTCCTTTGGTGTTAATATAGACCTCCTCTCCTTTGGTGTTAATATAGACCTCCTCTCCTTTGGTGTTAATACAGACCTCCTCTCCTTTGGTGTTAATATAGACCTCCTCTCCTTTGGTGTTAATACAGACCTCCTCTCCTTTGGTGTTAATATAGACCTCCTCTCCTTTGGTGTTAATATAGACCTCCTCTCCTTTGGTGTTAATACAGACCTCCTCTCCTTTGGTGTTACTATAGACCTCCTCTCCTTTGGTGTTAATATAGACCTCCTCTCCTTTGGTGTTAATATAGACCTCCTCTCCTTTGGTGTTAATACAGACCTCTCCTTTGGTGTTAATATAGACCTCCTCTCCTTTGGTGTTAATACAGACCTCTCCTTTGGTGTTAATATAGACCTCCTCTCCTTTGGTGTTAATATAGACCTCCTCTCCTTTGGTGTTAATACAGACCTCCTCTCCTTTGGTGTTACTACAGACCTCCTCTCCTTTGGTGTTAATATAGACCTCCTCTCCTTTGGTGTTACTATAGACCTCCTCTCCTTTGGTGTTACTATAGACCTCCTCTCCTTTGGTGTTAATACAGACCTCCTCTCCTTTGGTGTTAATATAGACCTCCTCTCCTTTGGTGTTAATATAGACCTCCTCTCCTTTGGTGTTACTATAGACCTCCTCTCCTGTTGTGTTACTACAGACCTCCTCTCCTTTGGTGTTAATATAGACCTCCTCTCCTTTGGTGTTAATACAGACCTCCTCTCCTTTGGTGTTAATATAGACCTCCTCTCCTTTGGTGTTAATATAGACCTCCTCTCCTTTGGTGTTAATACAGACCTCCTCTCCTTTGGTGTTAATACAGACCTCCTCTCCTTTGGTGTTAATATAGACCTCCTCTCCTTTGGTGTTAATATAGACCTCCTCTCCTTTGGTGTTACTATAGACCTCCTCTCCTTTGGTGTTACTATAGACCTCCTCTCCTTTGGTGTTAATACAGACCTCCTCTCCTTTGGTGTTAATATAGACCTCCTCTCCTTTGGTGTTAATACAGACCTCCTCTCCTTTGGTGTTAATATAGACCTCCTCTCCGTTGGTGTTAATATAGACCTCCTCTCCTTTGGTGTTAATACAGACCTCCTCTCCTTTGGTGTTAATACAGACCTCCTCTCCTTTGGTGTTAATATAGACCTCCTCTCCGTTGGTGTTACTATAGACCTCCTCTCCTTTGGTGTTAATATAGACCTCCTCTCCGTTGGTGTTAATATAGACCTCCTCTCCTTTGGTGTTAATACAGACCTCCTCTCCTTTGGTGTTAATACAGACCTCCTCTCCTTTGGTGTTAATATAGACCTCCTCTCCGTTGGTGTTACTATAGACCTCCTCTCCTTTGGTGTTAATACAGACCTCCTCTCCTTTGGTGTTAATACAGACCTCCTCTCCTTTGGTGTTAATACAGACCTCCTCTCCTTTGGTGTTACTACAGACCTCCTCTCCTTTGGTGTTAATATAGACCTCCTCTCCTTTGGTGTTAATATAGACCTCCTCTCCTTTGGTGTTAATACAGACCTCCTCTCCTTTGGTGTTAATATAGACCTCCTCTCCTTTGGTGTTAATACAGACCTCCTCTCCTTTGGTGTTAATATAGACCTCCTCTCCTTTGGTGTTACTATAGACCTCCTCTCCTTTGGTGTTAATATAGACCTCCTCTCCTTTGGTGTTAATACAGACCTCCTCTCCTTTTGTGTTAATATAGACCTCCTCTCCTTTGGTGTTAATACAGACCTCCTCTCCTTTGGTGTTAATACAGACCTCCTCTCCTTTGGTGTTAATACAGACCTCCTCTCCTTTGGTGTTACTATAGACCTCCTCTCCTTTGGTGTTAATATAGACCTCCTCTCCTTTGGTGTTACTATAGACCTCCTCTCCTTTGGTGTTAATACAGACCTCCTCTCCTTTGGTGTTACTATAGACCTCCTCTCCTTTGGTGTTAATACAGACCTCCTCTCCTTTGGTGTTAATACAGACCTCCTCTCCTTTGGTGTTAATACAGACCTCCTCTCCTTTGGGTTTACTATAGACCTCCTCTCATTTGCCTCACAAATCAATTCATGTATTTTTGCAACTGACCTGGAATTTAAATTGCCACAATCAGAAACCTAACAGTTATAATACAAAAAGTAGGCGATGTGCATTAAGCTTGGAAAAATAAATGTCCCGCCAAGCTCAATCATAACTCAGAATATATCACATTCAGCTGAATCGCAACTCAGAATATATCACATCATAACTCAGAATATATCACATCATAACTCAGAATATATCACATCATAACTCAGAATATATCACATCATAACTCAGAATATATCACATCATAACTCAGAATATATCACATCAAAACTCAGAATATATCACATCATAACTGAATCATAACTCAGAATATATCACATTTGGTGCATCAGGTTGACTAAGATAATGAGAATACATTTTGAAAGGTAACTAAAATCACTGCTCGAGTATATATTGTATTTGACAAGTTCAGACAACCACAACTAATATCTGTGGTGATTTAGTTAAACCAGCTGGCTAGCGTGGGCTCCTCTTTCACGGTTTCAAAGGTGTGACTTTAACTATAGGCCTCTCTCTGCTCTCAAAACGTTTTCTCCTGGCAGTCTTTCCCTTCTCTCTATTAGACATTGATATTTTCCATCAGCTATACATTGTGATTTTAATAGCAGGTTTTAACTCAGCCCCCTGTGCGTCCGGCCTCTCGGGATCCAGGTTTTAACTCAGCCCCCTGTGCGTCCGGCCTCTCGGGATCCAGGTTTTAACTCAGCCCCCTGTGCGTCCGGCCTCTCGGGATCCAGGTTTTAACTCAGCCCCCTGTGCGTCCGGCCTCTCGGGATCCAGGTTTTAACTCAGCCCCCTGTGCGTCCGGCCTCTCGGGATCCAGGTTTTAACTCAGCCCCCTGTGCGTCCGGCCTCTCGGGATCCAGGTTTTAACTCAGCCCCCTGTGCGTCCGGCCTCTCGGGATCCAGGTTTTAACTCAGCCCCCTGTGCGTCCGGCCTCTCGGGATCCAGGTTTTAACTCAGCCCCCTGTGCGTCCGGCCTCTCGGGATCCAGGTTTTAACTCAGCCCCCTGTGCGTCCGGCCTCTCGGGATCCAGGTTTTAACTCAGCCCCCTGTGCGTCCGGCCTCTCGGGATCCAGGTTTTAACTCAGCCCCCTGTGCGTCCGGCCTCTCGGGATCCAGGTTTTAACTCAGCCCCCTGTGCGTCCGGCCTCTCGGGATCCAGGTTTTAACTCAGCCCAATGTGCGTCCGGCCTCTCGGGATCCAGGTTTTAGAAGGACGTGCGTAATGGGCTTTAACTACTGGTGCCTTTGATCAACTTTAAAGAGGAGAAAAAAAAGGGCTCTGCAACTAATGCTGATCTCCATGGCTTTCTGCATAGCCTCTGTCTCTGTTACCTCCTCTCTCTCTCTCTCTGTCTCTCGCTCTCTCTCTCTCTCTCTCTCTCTCTCTCTCTCTCTCTCTCTCTCTCTCTCTCTCTGTGTGTGTCTCTGTCTCTCTCGCTCTCGCTCTCTCTCTCTCTCTGTCTCTCTCTCTCTCTCTCTCTCTCTCTCTCTCTCTCTCTCTCTCTCTCTCTCTCTCTCTCTCTCTCTCTCTCTCTCTCTCTCTCTCTCTCTCTCTCTCTCTCTCTCTCTCTCTCTCTCTCTCCCCATGGCTTTCTGCACAGCCTCTGTCTCTGTTACCTTCTCAATTCAATTCAATTCAATTCAATTTGCTTTATTGGCATGACGTAACAATGTACATATTGCCAAAGCTTATTTACAATATAAAAATGAGAATCAAAATGGTCAACGGGACAACAGTAACAACAATAACTAAGTGTCAAAATAACCATACATTCAACAATAACAATAAACATACAGTAGAGTACATGTGCAGGTTGATTGGTCTGTCAGACACTGTCCCTCAACTTATGGCAGGCAGCAATGTAGTGCGCTGCCAACCCACAGCTCTCTGCGTCCTCCCCCAACAGGACGGGTAGCCTATCCTCATCAGAGAGGTCTTTGAAACCTTGAATAAGAGTTTCAAATTTGGGGAAATGACACTCTCTAATTGTTTTATATTTTTGACATTTTGTCAGGAAATGCAGCTCCGTCTCAGGTTCTGCTGTTGTGCAGTGGTTGCACAGCCTTTCCTCTACAGGGAGCCAGGTTTTCCTGTGTCTACCCTTCTCAATGGCAAGGCTGTGCTCACTGAGCCTGTACGTTGTCAAGGTTTTTCTAAGGTTTTGATCAGTAACCATAGTCAAATAGTTAGCCACGGTGTACTGTCGATTTAGGGCCAGATAGCACTGCATTTTGCTCTGTGCTTGTGCTTGTGTTTCCCAATAAGCAATGTAGTTTTGTTTTGACTGTGTTGTAATTTGGTTTATTCTGATTGATTGGATGTTCTGGTCCTGAGGCTTCAGTGTGTTAGTAGAACAGGTTTGTGAACTCAGCCCCAGGACCAGCTGGATGAGGGGACTCTTTTCTTTGCTCAGCTCTTGGTATTGCAGGGCTTGGTAGTGATATGAGAGGGGGTCACTGTATTTTAGATGTTTCCAAAACTTAATTGCTCTTTTTTGAGTTTTTATTATTAGTGGATATTTGCCTAATTCTGCCCTGCATGCATTGTTTGTAGTTTTCCTCTGGACATGTAGGAGAATCTTACAGAACTCTGCATGCAGGGTTTCAATGGGATGTTTGTCCCATTTGATGAAATCTTGTTTTGCAAGTGGACCCCACACCTCGCTGCCATAAAGTGCAATTGGTTCAATGACATATTCAATTAGTTTTAGCCAAATTTTAATAGGTATTTCAATTTGAATTTGCTTTTTAATTGCGTAGAATGCCCTGCGTGCTTTCTCTCTCAGTTCATTCACTGCCTCATTAAGGTGTCCAGTTGAGCTTATTTTTAAACCTAAGTAATTGTAGTGTGTGCAGTACTCTATATATTTTGTACCAATTGAGAACTTTGGTCTAATTCCCTGAGATCTGGATCTTCTCTGGAAAATCATTATTTTAGTCTTTTTGGGGTTTACTGCCAGGGCCCAGGTCTGGCAGTACTGCTCTAGCAGATCCAGGCTCTGCTGTAGGCCATGTGCTGTGGGTGACAACAGGCATAGGTCATCTGCGAAGAGTAGGCATTTAACCTCTGAATTATGGAGACTAACACCAGGGGCTGAGGATTTATCTAGAATAGTGGCCAATTCGTTGATGTAAATATTAAAGAGTGCAGGGCTCAGATTACAACCCTGACGAAGGCCCCGCCCCTGGTTAAAGAATTCTGTTCTTTTCTTGCCAATTTTAATGCTGCACGTATTGCCAGTATACATTGATTTAATTATGTCATATGTTTTACCCCCTACACCACTTTCAATAACTTTGTAGAACAGTCCTGTGTGCCAAATAGAATCAAATGCTTTTTGGAAGTCGATAAAGCAAGCGTATATTTTGGTATTATTTTGGTGGACATGTTTACCTATCAGGGTGTGTAGGGTGTAAATATGATCGGTCGTGCGATGTTTTGGTATAAATCCAATTTGGCTTTTACTCAAGACATTGTGCTTATTAAGGAAGTTTAGAACTCTTACATTTATAATACTACAGAAAACCTTCCCCAGGTTACTGTTCACACAAATGCCTCTGTAATTGTTAGGGTCAAATTTGTCTCCGTTTTTAAAGATTGGGGTTATGAGTCCTTGATTCCAGATGTCAGGGAAATAACCTGCACTCAGGATCAAATTAAACAGTTTTAATATGGCCAATTGAAATTTTGCACTAGTGAGTTTGAGCATCTCATTTAGGATGCCATCAGGTCCGCATACCTTTTTAAATTTGAGAGCCTGAAGTTTCTTATAGAGCTCCTGGTCACTTCTCTCTCTCTCTCTCTCTCTCTCTCTCTCTCTCTCTCTCTCTCTCTCTCTCTGTTACCCCCCTTCTCTCTCTCTCTCTCTCTCCCCATGGCTTTCTGCATAGCCTCTGTCTCTGTTACCCCCCCCCCCCTCTCTCTCTCTCTCTCTGTCGCTCTCTCTCTCTCTCTCTCTCTCTCTCTCTGTCTCTGTTACCCCCCCTCTCTTTCTCTCTCTCGCTCTCTCTCTTTCGCTCGCTCTCTCTCTCTCTCTCTCTCTCTCTCTCTCTCTCTCTCTCTCTCTCTGTTACCCCCCCCTCTCTCTCTCTCCCCCCATGGCGTTCTGCATAGCCTCTGTCTCTGTTACCCTCTCTCTCTCTCTCTCTCTCTCTCTCTCTCTCTCTCTCTCTCTCTCTCTCTCTCTCTCTCTCTCCCTCTCTCTCTGTTACCCCCCTTCTCTCTCTCTCTCTCTCTCTCCCCATGGCTTTCTGCATAGCCTCTGTCTCTGTTACCCCCCCTCTCTCTCTCTCTCTCTCTCTGTCTCTCTCTCTCTGTCTCTCTCTCTCTCTCTCTCTCTCTCTCTCTCTCTCTCTCTCTCTCTCTCTGTCTCTGTTACCCCCCCTCTCTTTCTCTCTCTCGCTCTCTCTCTTTCGCTCGCTCTCTCTCTCTCTCTCTCTCTCTGTCTCTGTTAACCCCCTCCTCTCTCTCTCTCTCTCTCTCTCTCGCTCGCTCTCTCTCTCTTGCTCTGTCTCTCTCTCCTCCTATCTCTCTCGCACACGCGCACACACACACACACACACACACACACACACACACACACACACACACACACACACACACACACACACACACACACACACACACACCACCCGCCACCACTTCCCAACCAACGGGCTACAAATAGCTAACCAAGGTGACTCTATTGCTCTCTGAACAACAGAGAGAACAGCTC